>NW_019957534.1:280123-333960 GCF_002910315.2 Salvelinus sp. IW2-2015 | reverse complement strand
TGTGTGTGTGTGTGTGTGTGTGTGTGTGTGTGTGTGTGCTTTCATGCGCACATATGTTGGTACGCATGTGCTTGCTTGCCTGTGTTTGCTTTCTGTTGTTGTCCTCTCTGTTGATTTGGCCTCAAATTCAGGTCACAGTACATCCCTGCCTTCGCCACTGTGACATCACGCCAGTGGGACCCAAAAATCCTAACCTAATTAGGAGGAACCACATAACACCTTACATCAGTCTCAACATCCCAAATGGCACCCTATTCCCCAGTTGACTACTTTTGACCATGGCTCATAGGTCTCTGGTCAAGAGTAGTACACAAAATAAGGAATATTGTGCCATTTGGGGCGCATAATGGCCTTAGTTGGGGCAACTTCAACATACTGTGTGACCAGACTCACTTTTTTTCAGTTTCACTATCATTGCCCATATTGATTTTTATAATGTAGAAGTCCTGTTTATAAACATGTTAGTATGTCTTTAGTATTGTTGGATTGATTGTTTTATTCAGTGTAACAATCTTGTCTTTCTTGATACAATGTAGGTCTAAACACTAGAATAATTTATAATTTCCAAAGACCAATGCACCGTCCCTTTTTATGTGACCTGCGCAGGGTTGCTAGGACAAGTGATGTCACAGGCGAGTAACAGCCAGTCCACAACGAAGGACAATCCTACAGTGGGGAAGAAGCTTCCATCAAAATCCGTCTCCATCCTGCTTCATTTCGGGAAAGATTATATTTTAAAAAGCAAGAACATAGTCTACACGTTCTAAGCTTTTGGCAATACCAATATCGTTGTGTTCTGAAAAAGACATAGGTATAAAAGGGATGGTGAAAGTTGGATTGTTACAGAAGGAATTGAATCATCTTCTATTATTCAGGGGAGGGGGGCGTCTGAATAAAGGAGTTTGTATACCAGCAAAGTAAGGTGATATTTGGGGTGGTTAGGTAACCAAAGAGGTCAAAAACACCAGGGTGGATTTTTCAAAACAACACATTCTGAAGATTGCTTCGTAAGAATAACATTGAACCATGGAATTAAGAGTGGGAAACCGATACAGGCTGGGAAGGAAAATTGGAAGTGGATCCTTTGGAGACATCTATTTAGGTGAGTAACGTTAATTAATAGCTAAATTCTCAACAATATTAGCTACACAATAACGTTACCGTATGCTAGTTAGTTAGCGTTAGCTGCTGTACTAGTTACCAAACACCGTCACTAACCTGATAAACTAGCTTACCTTCGCAACATTACGTTGTACTTTAACCATGTTGCTTGGATTGTGAATAACATAAAACAAGCTGTCAATTCTCAGCACCTCTTGTCCCTTTGGCAAGCCAGTAACGTTAACTAGCTATATACAGCCAGTATGAGGAAATAACGTTAGAATAGCCACTAACCAGCTAACGTTAGCTAGTCAAATTGAGATGCCTCTATCCAAGCAAAGCCCATGACAGTTTCACAAAACTGCAGGACAGCTAAAGCCAAGCAGGTAACCAGCTAGGCCTAATTGTCATTATTAATTCAGAGATGACTACCTACCTAGTCAATGTAATCTGGAAACGGCTTGATTGTTATTCATGTCTACTAAATGTTTGGTTTTCAAACAGCATAGGCATGCCCCTGCTGGATCATGGATGGCTTTTTTTTAAAGGCAGAGTTCACTTGACAGACATACTGAAGGACAAGTCACCCACCCCAACTGAGTTTGCCAGTATACATCCCATCTGTCAAATTTCAAGGGATGAAGGGCAGTTCGCTAGCTGCAGTAGAGCTAGCCAAATATCCTGTTCTCAGCTCTGCCCTCCAGGCAGTGGCACTTGCCCACATTTTTAGAATGAAGCATGGTGAAGTTCTGAACTAGTTAACGTTACCCATTTTATAGTCACAGTACAAGTGTACTGTCCTGTAGCTTCCATTTGTTTGCTGCGGTGGCTGTCTTAGAATTTAGGCACGCTACTATCAATGACAGTATTTCTGTCTAGTTTAAGGTAACATTGCTGTAATGCATTGTTGTGGCTAGTTTCAACCATTTGTCACTCAGTCTTGGCAGGGGTCAACTCCCCCTTAGCAGTTGTGTTGACTGTTGCTTGTGTGGTGTGTTTAGAGGCTGGGCACTCTGTTTTTTCCAGTGGTACAGAATCATCAGTCAGAGGCCAACTGAAATTACATTCTGATATGTTATCATCACCTCCAGGGTTTAGCTTACACATACTTTTGTCACAAAGGTCACTGAACACTTCCTGTTTTTGCAAGAGTGAGTTTGAATCTTGTCATGCCATAACTGTAACTGTTGTCATAATGCTGGTATGCTTCGTGGAGTCATGTTTTCCTATGCGTAATAGGGAGGAGTATTCCTATGTTAAATGCTAAATGGGTTTTTACAGGGCCTCATAGAGTTTCTGAATTTGGTGTATGTCCTATCCTCATTGTATGCGTTTTCAGGTGACTGTAGGAATTCCTCTTGTTGAGTTGAAGCAGTAGCACAGTAGCACATCTTGTCCAGCTACAGGGTTCGACACAATTGTCCAGCTTCTTGGCACTACTGTAGCACATGGCAGTTAGTGTATACAGGCAGAAAGAGCTTATTGTTGATGTGGATGACATCAGCAAAGTTTCTAACAGCCATGTCGTTGTTTCACAAACCGTCTGTGTGTAACATGATATGGGAAAGTCAGATGTTTAACGCCTACTACTGCCCTATCTATGTCCTGTCTGTCTGTACTAGCCTGTCACGAGTCACAGCTCCAAACCCCATCCCGCCACCTCTTCCCCTTTTCTAAACAAATAGTTCTAAACCCCATGTAAGGCCAAAAGGCTGCTTGACTTGCTTCTCAGTTGCTTGTTGTTGGATGTTTTGTTTTGAAAGGATTGGGTCATTTGGATACTGACTGGAAACATTTTGTGGCAAATGTTATTCCCGTCTTTGAGTTGTTAAATGCACTGTTTGTGCATATTCGTGTTCAGAGACACTGACTGGGAAAAGTAGATGATTTCTATGTTCTTGCATGGCTGCAGTTATGGTCGATATATGAATTGTGTTGCACATGTATAAGTTATTAAACTTCTATAGTGCTTTTCATAGAATCTCAAAGCGCTTCAAGAACAACAAACAAGCAACATATGATGACGGGTCAACCAATAGAGGCCAAGTCAAGTATGCAGATGAGAAACCGCATGTCCAACTCCAATGTAGCTCAATGTTCCAACTCAACAGACATGAATCGTGTAGGGCTGAGTAGATGTTTTTAGAGGAGTAAACCTGCAATAAGAGTCGTGGTTTTAATAAGGTAATCCAGCCCACCCCACCCACCACTGCTCCAAACCACTAAGGATATGGCGTGGTTGTTTTCCTTTTGACACCCTAGCTGGATTGTATAACCAGGCCTAGAACATCTTTATCTCTCCTAGGCTGCCTGCCTCTTCATCAAGCCTAGAAAATATTGAAACATTAAAACATTCTGACACCAATAGAACTATGTTGCGTTCATATAGTTTGAAGTACACATGAAGTACAATTTGTTCAAATGTGTTTTAATTGCTAGAGCATACAGACTTGATTGCCAACTCTGTAGATTAAAAAAAATAAAAAAACACTGCATTTTCTCAATGCACATGAAGTAATCCATGTTTTGGAAGGCTAAACCGTTATGAATGATGTCAGTCCCATGTGTCTAGTTCTTATCCATTGTAATAGGCTTTGTAATGGGACAGACAATATAATGTCAGCGAGGGGTGGATTTTCCCCTATCCTAGGTCACCTGTGTGTTTCTGCGTACTCCTCAGGTGTCAGTTTGGGGGGGGGGGGGCACACACGCAGGTGTGTGGTGACCCGTCCTACACACACAGAGGGGAAGGGAAGCTCCAGTCAGCTGTATTTCCCTCTGCTCTGCTCTCCAGTGTGGACTAATGCATTCCCCTTTATGTAACCACATGTATGATTCATTCAACATGTTATTGTGTGTGCGTGCATGGAGGTGTTAAGTAAAGTGCTTTTCAGGAAATGGTCTGAGTCACACATGGACTGTAAGCCTACTTTTGAAATGAAATGGCAGATATGAAAAGCTCCCGTTTCCCTCTACTAACATACAGCGCAGCAAATGTGCACATCTTCAATGCATTTAAAAAAAAAACTCATATTGCCCTTTTTTTCCACTTTGTATGAAAAGGGCCTTTTGCAAGCAGCGCAAAGAGAGGTAGGCCCAGTACTAAAGTGTTTTACATTGTAACTCTTCAAGCTGAGTCTTATGTAACACCTTGGACCATTTTTCACATATTAAACATAATTTCATGTTCCTGGGTAATGTTCCTCTATAGTCTCTGCTCTGCTGGCCCTCTATAGCTGCTCGAATCACTCTGAATTCATGTTTTCACTGTTGCTGGGCAGGGTCAACACAAATGACCACAGCCACAAAGTCATAATAATGGMTATTTCTACAATTTATCTTCTTAAAATCTGATTTTAACCTTAACCACACTGCTAACATCATGCCTAACTTTAAATTAAGACCAGAAAGCTCATTTCTGTTTATATTGATTTGTACAATATTGCCCATTTGGATTTTTTGTCTCTGGTAACTAGTGACAACCACTGTGCAGGGAGGGATGGGCCCCGACTCACTCTCTACTCCCCTTCCCTGGTCTGTTGTCCCTTGTCTGTGCTCTTGTAGAATAATGGTTYAGGGGTGGAGATTATGTAGTTAATTATTCCTTGCCCACGAACATTCGACCACCCATCAGAGATGATTGCAATACAGTCTGCTTTCTCTATGATTTGCTTGAACTCGGTTGAACTTTGCATCCAGCAAATTAGTAGATAAAGCCTGTCTGGTTGGAGGGGTGTATGCTGGGAGGAGAATATTCAGAAATCTCTTCCAATACACATTGCCTGTGAGCATCAGAGGTGACCCAGTTGCATGCTCGAGCAAGACATTCATCAGCAATTCTCTGACTATGTTCCTCCATTGAGTKAAAAAAACATGAGCTGTTGCTATCGATAAGGTGTCTGATTCATCATTTTCAKCTCGAATAGAAGTAGAGGGACTTGTCAGAGGTTGTGAGTGCTGAGGGAACTTTATGCACTTGGCCAGATGATTCTGCATCTTTGTTGCATTCTTCACATATGATTTGGCACAGTATTTGCAAATGTACACAGCTTCTACATTAGCTGCAGTGAAATGTCTCCACACATCAGATAGTGCTCGGGGCATTTTCCTGTAATGATTGGGGAAAAAATTGCAAAGAAAACCCAAATATACAATTCCATGTACAGATAAATAGTTAAGCAGTTAGATTAAACAACTCCTTTGTAAGATTTCGTTGCTTTTTAAATGAAATATGTATGGAAACAGGTGAATTAACACTCCTCAGTTAGCAGGCTCAAGCAAGCTAAAACCCACATGGTAGCAAAAACTAACTAGCAGAATTTAACAAGTTAGAAATGATTTAAACACACTTTGCTGTAGGCTACTATTTACTAGTTAACAAAAAATGATGTATGTCATATAAAATATGTTCKCCCCACAATACGTTTTGTAATCAAAACTTACCAGAAAGCATGTAGTCCTTGGCTCAGATAGTGTAGTAGTGTGGGCTCAATAGCATCTCATTAGTGTGCAAGATCTTGAGAATCAGCTGTACATGTGATGGAAGAATGTACTGTGCATGCAGAGGGTTGCAATTCCATTGAATTGGGGATAGTTTAACCAAAATATGCCACAAGAATTTCTTTGTGTGTATCCCACAAAAAGGTTCACTGTTATAAGCTAACTTTTTCAATGAATTTCAGCTAAATTCCCGGGCTTAACTTCCCATGGAAAATTTTGGGAAATTTACCGGAAAGTTTCCGACCCTTTGCAACCCTAGTCTGAATACTTTTGAATGCACTGTGTATCCCCCGTCTGTGCTGCAATGCTCAGTCAGCAGGGACATGCACATCACAAGGGCCCAGAGTTTCCCCTCCCTTCGTGGTCAGGAAAAAAACATCCAGGCCATAAACATTTCTAAGCATAAATCATGCTCTGTGAACCAAAATCAGTAAAATCAGTCTCTATTCATCTCCATACATTTTTTATCGATAGTCCTTCTCTTTGTCCCCCAGGCACAGACATCTCAGTGGGAGAGGAGGTGGCCATCAAGCTGGAATGTGTGAAGACCAAGCACCCACAGCTCCACATCGAGAGCAAGATCTACAAGATGATGCAGGGAGGAGGTGAGACCTGGGTCTAAACCATAATACATGGGCCAGACCTTGCTGTGGGCTATCAGTCCTGGTCTATCTCTCCTCTTCTACCCTCTCCATTGCTGTCGTGCTCCCCCCACCCCAACTTCCCCCATGTTAATGTGGTTTTCACATCGCTGGACAAGGAGGCAGGCAGTCATCCACATGAGTCAGTCAGTCCAGTCATGCCAGCCAGCAGCCTGAGAGAGTGGACTCAGTGGAACCTGTCATCCGATCACAGAGCCAGAGAAACACCACACAGGAAATCACATTAAACCCAATATAGAATGGGATTTAAGTGAACTAGAGATGGGTTTAAAAACAGATTAACTGACCATGATTAAGTTGAAGTCATCAGTTGCTTTCCCACTTCTAACCTCCCATGTGTGTTTCTTCCCTTACAGTGGGCATCCCTACAATAAAGTGGTGTGGAGCAGAGGGAGACTACAACGTGATGGTGATGGAGCTGCTAGGCCCCAGTCTGGAGGATCTGTTCAACTTCTGCTCCCGCAAGTTCAGCCTCAAGACTGTCCTGCTGCTGGCTGACCAGATGGTGAGACACAACTGACGGAGCTGGTGTTCACCAACAGCATTAAATACTCAGRTCTTATGCTGGCTATTAGGGCCACTTGTATCTTCTGAAGTTATGACCACTATATGCTATGAAATTTGCTTGCATGTTCGCTAGCTATTATTTGTTAGCAAATTAGAAGCGCAAAGTAAAGCTCTCCAGGAGGAGTAGTGTTCACTCCTGCTCTTATGTATGTGAAAAAAAACGTTTATTTTTCAGATCAGTCGTATTGAGTACATCCACTCTAAGAACTTCATCCACAGAGATGTGAAGCCTGACAACTTCCTGATGGGCCTGGGCAAGAAGGGCAACCTGGTGTACATCATTGACTTTGGCCTGGCCAAGAAGTACCGCGACGCCCGCACACACCAGCACATCCCCTACCGTGAGAACAAGAACCTGACCGGCACGGCACGCTATGCATCCATCAACACACATCTGGGGATAGGTAGGTTACACACACACACCTGGACATTGATCCACACACTATTCAAACAGGGCCAGTGTGTGACTTTCTCCCTCCCTCTCTCTACAGAGCAGTCTCGTCGTGATGACCTGGAGTCTCTGGGTTACGTCCTGATGTACTTCAACCTGGGCTCTCTGCCCTGGCAGGGCCTCAAGGCCGCCACCAAGAGGCAGAAGTACGAACGCATCAGCGAGAAGAAGATGTCCACCCCTATCGAGGTGCTCTGCAAGGGATACCCCTGTAAGTAGTCTGATTTATCATTCCTGGTTTTAGCATAGTTGATTTGGACAAACACACTCCTACTCTGTGCTTAGGTATGGATATCTATGACAGTGTAGGATTGTCTTTGTTCATTTGATTGTCTGTAATGTTCCTGCACTTCTTCAGAGGCCATGCTGTGACCCTGTAAAGTAAAATGTGAAAGAATTTCCCCACAGGATGATAATAAAGGATTCTAACACTTTTCTCCCTCCTCACAGCGGAGTTCTCCACCTACCTGAACTTCTGTCGCTCTCTGCGGTTCGATGACAAGCCGGACTACTCGTACCTGAGACAGCTGTTCAGAAACCTGTTCCACAGACAGGGCTTCTCCTACGACTACGTCTTTGACTGGAACATGCTCAAGTTTGTGAGTACTGCCTCTATTCATTGTTAATTAACAATCTATTAAACATATACTGTTTTTATTGCACATCTTAATAAGCCTCTTAACCATTAGCCAATGGTACCTCAGTGGCAGTTTTCTGATCTAGTCTCCATTTCTACCCCTCTGACTGCCCCTAATTCCAAGGGGGCCAACCGTGCAGCGGAGGAGGCGGAGCGGGAGCGGAGGGACAGAGAGGATAGGCTGAGACACGGCAGAAACCCTGGGGCCAGGGGACTCCCAGCCGCCTCAGGACGACCCCGAGGAACACAGGATCCGGCGCCGCCTACWCCCCTCACACCCACCTCACACACAGGTTAGTGTCTCTCTCTCTCTCACACACTTTGATGTATGGTTTACATAATAATGTGATTGTCTCTTGTCATGGTCAGGAAGTATTTGTTTCTCCTGTCTCTTTCTCTCTCCTCTAGCCAACATGTCTCCACGACCGGCGTCCGGTATGGAACGGGAGAGAAAAGTGAGCATGCGGCTTCACCGGGGAGCTCCCGTTAACGTCTCCTCGTCCGACCTGACGGGACACCAGGACACCTCTCGCATGTCCACCTCACAGGTACAAGCTCGTCCCATCCCCAGACGCACCCCCTCGGCCCTCACCAGAACATTCCTGACCTCATACGACCACCGCCCATCATGACCCACCCCTCCAGAGGAATATGCAGAACAGAACCAATAAAGTTGTCTATAGTCAAAACCTAAACAGGAATGTCTCTTGACTTTGGATCTCAATAAGGAGTAGCTAGCTGTAAGTCTAGGAGTGCATCAATAAGGCCTGGCTTGCATCAACATGATTCAAGACATCAATAAACATGAAGATGTTTATTGGAGGGAGGCACTTCAACTAGCTAAGTAAAGGCCCCTGGCTTTAGTCTGCTAAACAAGACTAAAGGACAAGATGCAGGGAAGGAAATTCACCCCAGGATTGAGGGTACTGAAGAGGACACTATAACGAAATAGCCCCTCCTTAGGCAACATCACCCTATTCTCCTTGGCGATCTCTTTACATTTCCACCAGGTGATCATGGGAGTTGTAGTTTTTATCTCCCACACATTGGTGTGTTATAGTAAGCATGCCATACTACAMACCCAGATCCAGTTGTCTGACTTGACCTATGGCCTTCTCTCTCCCTCCCCTAACCTCAGAATAGCATTCCCTTCGACAATCACGCCAACTAGATGCTCGCCATATCCTTGTGTGATGGCCCGATGGCCACACTGGGTGAGTCCCGCTGAGGCTGGCGCTGGGTCCTAAAGCACCAGGGATGCARGCCTCCAGTCCTAATGGGAAGTACTGTCTGTCTGCAGGCTCTCGTTCCTCTCTGATGTACGTTATGAAAGGGAGTTGAGACAAGTAGCTTCAATGTTAACAGCTGATGACAAAAGGAACTACTTTTTGTTAGTCAGCTGGCCAGCCTACTCCCTTTCATAGCGTATTGATCATTCAATGAGCCTGACTGGCCAGGTCCTATTGGACCAGATGCCTCAGTTATTCTGATGCATCTGACACTGTCTCCCTTGAGAACTGGAGCGGTGCATTCCAACCTTGTGATAACAAACCCACGTGTGGAACCAGTGTTTCTGCTATTTCTGGCTGTTACCCTACCTAGCTCTGTGACCTATCCTCAGCACAGTGCTTGTGACTTGTTGCAGTGGTTGGACTGTGGTGATGCCTGTCTGACATTCTCCAGCATGTGACTGCATTGGTTCCTATCCTGCTCCTAACTCCCCAGTCTTACCTATAGGAGGGGTGGGTGCGTGTGTCCTTCAAACCCTTGTCTCCCTTGGCTTTTACCACTGCTCAATGCTGCATGGTTTTTCATAGGTCTCTGGAAATTATCACCAAGCTAAAGATTTGCTATGTCTGAAAGCATATACTGCATTTTATTTTCTGGTTCTGATGAGTGAATGACACACCAGACTGAGGCCATGTGGCCCATCGCTGCTTGCCTTCATCTCTCACGCTATGTATCACCCTCAGCATATCTTCTGCACTACATGGAAATACTGCTGTTTCTGCTGAGCAATGTGACAATATTAATCTATTGTCATGCCTTCATGCATGATATGGTTTTGAAACTTCTGATGTTTCACGTCTGGTATTTTTATTTAAATTTAAGTGCAGTGTTGTGTAGATGAAATTGAGTAATAATGTAAGTATAGTTCAGTATATTTAATGATAAGATGGAGATTGCATGCAGAGAAGCGAGAGTAGAGATCCCCGCCTGCTGTAAAGGTATGTGAGTATAAAAGTTGACCCCTCCCCTCTCTCTTCTCCCCTCAGTTGGTGTCTGGCATGATTCCTGGTGGCCTCCACTCTGCAGCGCCTCGATGAGACAAGACCCAKAATGCCACTGGCACAGCAGAGGACTGCGCCAAGCCTGGCTCAACCAATCGGCAGCCAGCTCGCTAACTACTACAGAAACCATCGGAAGACCACCTCTCTCCTGACCTGGCAGTGTCTGGTTGTTCCTTTCTTTCACACTAGTTATCTTGTTCCTTGCCCACTCGGTCTCTCTCTCCCTCTATGCTCCCTTTCTCTACTCTCTCCTGAACACTTACAATTGTTTTGATAAAGAAACTTYGAAATAAGTACCACATCTGTGACCTCTTTTCCCAGAGACATTTTCCATGCCTGTGCAGAGACTGTGGTCTTCGCTGTGATGGCGATCTAACAGAGTTCTTTTAAGACTGAAACGACAACCGTTATTGCCGTGGGTACTACTCCTCATCCATGGCACGTTGTCAATAAAGACACTCATTTCTACTCCCACTGTACATTACTACATAATAAATCTGATATGAAAAGAGCTGATCCAAGATTGCGGCTCTGTTTTAAATGGGTCGTTTTGGGTGTACTGCTTTTCATTTGTACTTATTTACAGATCTGTTTTCTCTGACCACTAGCTGGTTTTCTATTGTTTTCACMGCTCTGGTCTGTAACTCTAAAGCCATTTGTAGTACATACTATTTGCATGTTTTAACACTCAGCCTCCCTTTGAACTGCTAATGTGTAGGGTTTCAACTCTAAATCACATCTGAAATTCTCATCTGTATTTCTAGATGGGGTTTTATGGTCAAAGTTGCTCAAGTTGTATATGTATAGGAGGGCCCCGTAAAGGTTTCCTCTTCTCCCCAACCAAGACAGTCTCTCATGGACTACTGTACAGATCTACATGCTCATTTCCTGTTATTTGTAATATTTCTAAGCTGTGAAATACATGTAATATAGATGTTTACTTTTTGAGGTGAATTTGGGTTGGGTTTCTTACATTGGGTCTGCTCAAAAGTGTGACATCACTGTCCTATAATCGGTCTGGTTCGGTCCAGTTTTGGGCTGTCATAATCATTGTCCGTGCCCAGGCTTTTGCTGTGTCTGTCCAAAAAGATGCAGGATCGTTTTAGTTGGAGTGCCTCAAATTCACAAAAATTGAGAGCACTCGCACAGAGAGACTTAAGTGTCAGTTTAAAATAGCAGCCATTTAACAATGATTTTGTTTTATTGATTGTGAACTGACATTTTTATATTTTCTTATTGGCTCCATGATGTGAACACTGGTGTTATTTGTACATGTTTTGAGAAATTAAATGGTTCTGCACTGATGTGGCTACAAGCAGGGGCAAGTGCACTTAACTAAACATCTGTGTTTACTTTGTCTATCTCCTGATAATGAACCGATTGACACTTCTCTTGGGTGGGCTATGGTCTTTGACGTTCAACTCAATGGTCGCGTTACCCTGTTCAGACGTTGCATGCATCAACCAATGATTGTGTGCCACATCGACTGCTGTCGGGCACGAGATCGCTATAACGTGGTTAGCTGATACGTTAAATACCTATCCATGCTTTGTAAGATCTGACATGCGTTAGCAACACCTGGGCAGAGTAACGCGCCAAATCTCTTTACTGGTCTTCAGCAAAGAGTGTGGAGCAAGAGTTTGGGATATTCAACTCAACCTCAGTCAGCAAAATGTGTATTTTTGGTTCACCCCTATAGAACCATTTTAATGCWGGCCTGATTCCTGACTAATCATTTTATCCTATGGTTTGACCCATGGGCAGTTTGGTCAATCACTGACTCACCCTTCTATGTGTAATTAACTAAGCTACCAGCTCTGAAAGAATATTACTTTATCTCTCATTTGTATTTGCCACTGTATTTGTGTACTTTAAAAACTGTAAATAAATGAAGTACTTGTACCCTGTGTGCTTTCATTTTCAAACGTAGAAAGAAAAGGTTTATATATTTGATGTCTTAACCTGTGTGCAGACTACCACTAGATGCGCACACTGCAATTGCCCTACGCTGGACACCTGAAAGGAAGAGACCTAACCTATGGAACCCTAACCAAGAAGGCCGCAGACCGGAAGCAGTAGGGCTTTCTTGTGGATGCCTCAAGACACAAAGAGGATTTAATAAATTAGTAAATGTCTATCACCCTATATTTGAGATGATCTAGATCAGGGGTATTGCTCTGTTTTACCTGACACCTTTTGTCTTAGGTCTAAATGAGTCCTTGATTAGAGGGGAAGAATGAGGGAAAAAAAGATTTTCATTATCATACTAAAATATAAACCATCCCTGTGTTGGCCAAAAGAGTGTGAGAAAGGGTTGTGTTACGCCCAAAGACCCTTAGAGGGCGTTATTAGACAGCCTTGAACGCTCTCGAGGGGTATACTACAATGCAGAATCAATGACTTAGCCAGCTAACTTTGATAAACAACCAGAAATAAACACTTGATTTTCCTGCTTCGTTAAGAAAGCTAAACATGTGTTCGGTTGTTGAGTCAATTAGGCCGTGCCCATTTCAAGCTTATCTTTCAAAAAATGCAAAAGTTATTTCAGAATATTCAGGCAAGTTAGCTGGCTAACTTCTTGGTCTTGCTTTGTAGTACACCCCTCAGATGCTGTACCTCAGCAAAAAAAACATGATTCAGTCAACTGAGATACACTACCAATTGTGTTAATAATGGTTGTCAATCCCATTTGAAGTGAATAAGGGCCGTTATTTATTTGGCACAGCTCTACCACCAATACACTGCCCCCAGCTAGGGTTCTGTACAACACAAATCTTGCCTAAGATGATTGGAGAGTTGGSCTAACTAACATGTATGTGTGTTTTATAACATACCCATTATAGCATTTGAAGAGTCAACCACTATTCAAGCACTTTCTCAAAAMAATATATTTATTAGGTTGGCATAGSAACACGTCAGGAAACTAACTACACAGTATCTCAGAAAAATAGGTATTGAATAAATCCGCAAGTTTTACAATCAACAAATACCCAGCAGAGGGTGCTCATGGACACGATTGTGTATTTGAGGTTTTGTGTCTGTTTTTCTAGAATTCATAAATACAAAGATCTCACACAGACAGGCAGAACAAGATACAAACAGAGCAGAGGTTAGGACAATACTGACTACACACAGTTTTACAAGTGCAAAGCGAACCTTTGTAGAGCAGAGCAATGTGTGTTTGGCTGGGATAAGTGGTAAACTTGTCATCAAGTGACTTCATTGTAATAGACAATTCAACAGCTGACAAAAATATCAAAATACTAAACTCAGCAAAAAAAGAAAAGAAACGTCCCTTTTTCAGGACCCRGTCTTTCAAAGATAATTCGTAAAAATCTAAATAACTTCACAGATCTTCATTGTAAAGGGTTTTAACACTGTTTCCCATTGTTCAATGAACAATAAACAATTAATGAACATGCACCTGTGGAACAGTCGTTAAAGACACTAACAGCTTACAGACGGAAGGCAAMTAAGATCACAGTTATGAAAACTTAGGACACTAAAAAGAGGCCTTTCTACTGACTCTGAAAAACACCAAAAGAAAGTTGCCCAGGATCCCTGCTCATGTGCGTGAACGTGCCTGCCTTAGGCATGCTGCAAGGAGGCATGAGGACTGCAGATGTGGCTAGGGCAATAAATTGCAATGTCCGTACTGTGAGACACCGAAGACAGCGCTACAGGGAGACAGGACAGACAGCTGATCATCCTCGCAGTGGCAGACCACGTGTAACAACATCTGCACAGGATAGGTACATCCGAACATCACACCTGCAGGACAGGTACAGGATGGCAACAACAACTGCCTGAGTTACACCAGGAACGCACAATCCCTCCATCAGTGCTCAGACTGTCTGCAATAGGCTGAGAGAGGCTGGACTGAGGGCTTGTAGGCCTGTTGTAAGGCAGGTCCTCACCAGACATCACCGGCAACAACTTCYCCTATGGGCACAAACCCACCGTCGCTGGACCAGACAGGACTGGCAAAAAGTGCTCCACACTGACGAGTCGCGATTTTGTCTCACCAGGGGTGATGGTCGGATTCGCGTTTATTGTCGAAGGAATGAGCGTCACACTGAGGCCTGTACTCTGGAGCGAGATCGATTTGGAGGTGGAGGGTCCGTCATGGTCTGGGGCGGTGTGTCACAGCATCATCGGACTGAGCTTGTTGTTATTGCAGGCAATCTCAACGCTGTGCGTTACAGGGAAGACATCCTCCTCCCTCATGTGGTACCCTTCCTGCAGGCTCATCCTGACATGACCCTCCAGCATGACAATACCACCAGCCATACTGCTCGTTCTATGCGTGATTTCCTGCAAGACAGGAATGTCAGTGTTCTGCCATGGCCAGCAAAGAGCCCGGATCTAAATCCCATTGAGCACATCTGGGACCTGTTGGATCGGAGGGTGAGGGCTAGGAGCAATCCCCCCAGAAATGTCTGGGAACTTGCAGGTGCCTTGGTGGAAGAGTGGGGTAACATCTCACAGCAAGAACTGGCAAATCTGGTGCAGTCCATGAGGAGATGCACTGCAGTAATTAATGCAGCTGGTGGCCACACCAGATACTGACTGATACTGACCCCCCCTTTATTCAGGGACACATTATTCCATTTCTGTTGGTCACATGTCTGTGGAACTTGTTCAGTTCATGTCTCAGTTGTTGAATCTTATGTTCATACAAATATTTATACATGTTAAGTTTGCTGAAAATAAACGCAGTTGACAGTGAGAGGACATTTCATTTTTTGCTGAGTTTATCTATTCTATTATTGGGTAATCAGCTTTTATATGGCCATATTCAATTTCACAGCATCTTCAGATGCCAATGTGTCAGGTTTAATAAAGAACTACTATACACTGAGTATAACAAAGAACCTTCCAAATATTGAGTTGCACCCCCCCCCTTTTTGCCCAAAAGAACAGCCTCAATTCGTTGGGGCATGGACTCTACATGGTGTCGAAAGCGTTCCACAGGCATATGTCAAGTTGGCTGGATGTCCTTTGGCCGGTGGACTATTCCAGCGTTGCAGTTCTTGACACACTCAAACCGGTGCGCCTGGCACTTACTAAAACTCTGTTRAAAGGCACTTCAATCTTTTTTTTTGCCCATTCACCCTCTGAATGGTACACATACACAATCCATGTCTCAATTGTCTCAAGGCTTAAAAATCCTTCTTTAACCTGTCTCCTCCACTTCATCTACACTGATTGAAGTGGATTTAACAGGTGACATCAATAAGGTATCATAGCTTTCACCTGGATTCACCTGGTTAGTCAATGTCATGGAAGGAGCAGGTGTTCTTAATGTTTTGTATACTCCATGTATAAAATAGGTTGTCCTTCATATTACAAATCAGTGGGTTGGAGACTGGGCTGGGGTTTAGCTATGATGCTTAGCTATAATGRCACATCCTGTCACATGTTAAGGGATCCCCTTTTCAGATTTAAAAAGATCCTGACAGTTGTGTAGTGTTTTGTTTGGTTACYTTTAGATACACCAACAATACAAAACAGTATCTTTGTAGACTCCCATCTGTAGACTGACAACATTCTTACTCCACTTCTCAGCATAAACACTTGGTATTTGAAACAAACAGCATTCTAGCAGCCACGTGACWCGTTGATATCCTCAGTATGAGAACTGTCCATTTCAACGTGGTTTACCAGACAAACACCTCAGCTGTAACAAAGTCCTTACAGTGGAAGACAGAGAAATACATGTAAAATGAGGCTTAAGAAACTTGTATAGATACGTTTAACTCAGCAGTTCATGGAGTAAAATATATTTGTATTAGAAACTAAGATGCATGTTAGGTTACTGGCTGAAGATGTGTTGTTCATTGAAAGAAACAAGTGATATTTATCTCAACATCGAGAGATGTTCTCATAACATTTCACCAAGCACTTAGACCTTACTGTAACAAGTAAAATGTACTCGGTAATATTATACCCATACAAGTTAAAGGCCCAGTGCAGTCAAAAACYTGATACCTGTGTTTTTATATATCCATCTCCGCATTAAGAGATTAGAGTAATACTGTGAAAATTATGATAACGCCCTTTTTAATGTAAGAGTGGTTTGAAAGAACAACCTGAAATTGCAGCCTGTTTTAGTGGGATGGAGTTTGGGTCTGCCTGGTGACATCACTAGGCAGTAAATTAGTTAATAGACCAATAAGAGTTCCAAACCTCTATAAGAGCTAGTTTTCCCCTCTGACAGGCCTAGCACAATTCTTGCTTGAGAATTTTTTCTTTGCTAAAGAAGCTATTTAAAAAATATATATTTCAATGAAGAATTTGAGCATGCTTCTCAGTCCAATGCTAAGCCTATTCTGGGTTCGGAAAACCAACTAGATGTCTTAACTATTTTTTAACAAGGCAAGCCCGTTAAGAACAAATTCTTATTTGCAATGACGGCGTACCCCGGCCCAATCACAGCCGGTTGTGATAAATCCTGGAATCGAACCAGGCTCTGTAGTGACGCCTCTAGCACTGAGATGCAGTGCCTTAGACTGCTGCGCCTACAGAGATGTTTCTTGTCTTTGAAGAGAAGTCACTTCAAGATTAGGCGGTGACAAGAATTGGTTAGTTCAAGGTTTCGTATGTGTGTGTGTGTACACTCTGGGCACAGCAGTGTGTGTTTGCGGCAGTGCGATTCTAGATAACATTTAATAGTGTTCCTCCTGGTATGCCTGCTGGTCTGTACACAGCAAATTCTCCAGTTTTAAATTTAACACTGTTCCAGTGTCTATACATGTCCACACTTTCAAATGGTAAATTAACACAGTGTAAAGCCTTATTTGCATACTTCGCAGGATGCCTTGCCTTTCGAGTGAATTGTAGAGTCACCACCCTGTATTTGAGTGACAAACATGGTTGTTTCATTCATTCATTTTCAGTCCTGTGGCCTTCACCAAATGAGATCTCAAGTGAATGTTATCATTCAAATGTAATTCTTTATACCAATACATACTTCATAAGGCCTTATGTCAAGGGACTAATTTTACCCCAATACAGTGGCCAGAAACTCATGGTTCACAGGCCACATCAGGCCTGAAAGTCACATTTATGCTGGCTTGCAAAGTAATGTGTAATTCCATTAGGAKTTCAGCCAGAGTGGGAACATCCAACATTAGGAATTTTTATTCACCCAACTTTTATTCAGAATGACTAAAATATGAGAGTACCTAAAGCATMTAAACTGGACAACCATTTCAGTAATACATCCAAGTAACATATTGGATTAGTTTAGAAAAATGTATGGAATTTATATTTGAGTACTACAACATTAAATCAATGTACCGAACAACGTCTKMTTCAACCAAGGCTGGGTTAAAGCTAGATAAGAGGAGTGAAAAGGGAACGTTAATGCCCACGAGTGTGTTGCATCGTGGTTATTGCGCGAAGTAAGGCCTCCGGTCGGTAGGTAGGCAGCATATACATACAAAACCCTCAAAAAAATTGCTGGGTTATTAACAGACACGAGGGTTCTATTACACCACTTAGTGTCAATTTAACCCTTAGAGTTCATTTTACTCCAGAATCAACACAAACAAATGTTACACTGAAAAATCAASCACTAGGTAACACTGGCCAACTTGCTGTGTATATTAAAGCATACAACACATGTACAGCACATCCATCCTTCTCTTCGTTCCTCCCTCTGCCAGCATGTGTACTCTTATGTCCGTCCCTATTGGTAGTGTTWAATAAAGCTTGTCAGTCTCTCTAAAAATCAKTTAACAAATATCCCTTCTCTCTCCATCACAGAGCGGTCTCTGGTTTTCCCACCCCTCCATTCTGTTCCGCTCCCTATTTTGCCTCTGCGGTGCCACCCCTCACCCCTGCCAGCTGAGCCCTCTCATGCTCTCCTCCCTCCGCCTCCAGCAGGCTGTTGAGATTCTCCATCTCTGTGGGGGCTCCATTCTCTAGATGGGCCTCAGGCTCATCTGGCTTCTTCTTGATGCACAGGAAGTTGCCTACGCAGATGACAATGGAGGCCAGAATGACCTCACAGCCAGCAAGCAGGAACACGTACATGTAGTTATGGGTGGTGTCCAGCAGACGCCCTATGGGAGAGGAGAGGTATGAGAAGAGTTTATTACCCATTATACATTCAAGGCATACGCAGCTTATTACCAGCTAAAATGTCTATACTGGCTTTGATTGTTTGAAGACTTCGTTCTAAACCCTAATGTCATGTCCACACCCCGGCTCAACCCTAACATTACAAAAMAATGCAGTTTTGAAACTGCAGTCGACTGTGGTATTTTGGATGCAGTAATTGCAGAATAACTGCACTAACTGCAGTTACACTGCTAAATTACTGCAGTAAAAAAAATAGTTTTGTAGCATACTGCAGTTATACTGCACTCTGACTAATCTTTTTTCAAAAGAGTATCCATAACTCCAAGTCCACATGAATTTGAGGCAAAAAAATAGGGCAAGCTAGCTAGCCTTTTTAGCTTCCCACATCTTCATGAGAAATTAATCAGATTTATCATTTACAATTARGCCCTGGCAAATATTCTTATGCTTGCTAGTCAAACCTAAAACATTATCCCAGTTTGATATAATAATCAGCTAAAAATAGAAAGTCATGTTTTGGTCAGGCAGACAAAAGCACATGGCTAGCTAGTTGGTTCCAGCAGGTTCTACAACTTCTACAATTTCACAATTGTGTGTAATCACTATTTATTACTTCTAAACAAAACAGCTTTTTGGGGGGATCCTTGCTGTTTGGTTTACTGTTTGAACAGTCGCTGAGAATATTTTGTTATCAATGCAAAATAGGCAATTTTGATGAATAGCCTATAGATCAGATCAAGGAAGCAAGTGACAACACTGCCCCCATGACTGCAGAAGGAATGATACAGCAGGTCTCAATTTTCAGGTAGTAAAAAAAGTGTCAATGCCAGAATGTATTACAAGGCCTTTTGTTAGAAAAAACAACATTGTGACACTCCAAATCTTGCGTGTGTGTAGATCTTGTAGTAAGCGTAACCTTAACCCTAACTCCATATCCACACCCCAGCTCAACCCTAGCGTCACATCCACACCCCGGCTCAACCCTAACCCTAGCGTCACATCCACATTATGGCTCAACCCTAACTTCACATCCACATTATGGCTCAACCCTAGCTTCACGTCCACATTATGGCTCAACCTAACGTCACATCCACATTATGGCTCAACCTAACCCTAGCGTCAACATCCAATTATGGCTCAACCCTAACCCTAGCGTCACATCCCATTATGGCTCAACCCTACCCTAGCTTCACATCACATTATGGCTCAACCTAACTTCACTCCACATTATGGCTCAACCCTAGCTTCACGTCCACATTATGGCTCAACCCTAACCCTAGCGTCACATCACAATTATGGCTCAACCCTAACCTAGCGTCACATCCACATTATGGCTCAACCCTAGCTTCACATCCACATTATGGCTCAACCCTAGCTTCACATCCACATTATGGCTCAACCCTAACCCTAGCTTCACCATCAACATTATGGCTACCCACCACTAGTCAATCCACATTATGGCCTCAACCCTAGCTTCACATCCACATTATGGCTCAACCCTAGCTTCACATCCACATTATGGCTCAACCCTAGCTTCAACTCCACATTATGGCTCAACCTACCCATAGCTCACATCCACATTATGGCTCAACCCTAGCGTCACATCCACATTATGGCTCAACCCTACTTCACATCCACATTATGGCTCAACCCTAACCTAGCTCACATCCACATTATGGCTCACCCTAACCCTAGCGTCACATCCACATTATGGCTCAACCTAACCCTAGCTTCACATCCACATTATGGCTCAACCTAAGCAGCTCACATCCACATTAACCTAGGAGGCCAACCTAACCTCAGCGTCACATCCACATTATGGCTCAACCCTAACCCTAGCGTCACATCCACATTATGGCTCAACCCTAGCTTCACATCCACATTATGGCTCAACCCTAACCCTAGCGTCACATCCACATTATGGCGCAACCCTAGCTTCACATCCACATTATGGCTCAACCCTAACCCTAGCTTCACATCCACATTATGGCTCAACCTAGCGTCACATCCACATTATGGCTCAACCCTAACTTCACATCCACATTATGGCTCAAGCCTAACCCTAGCTTCACATCCACATTATGGCTCAACCCTAACCCTAGCGTCACATCCACATTTATGGCTCAAGCCTAACCCTAGCTTCACATCCACATTATGGCTCAACCCTAACGTCACATCCACATTATGGCGCAACCCTAACGTCCACATCCACATTATGGCTCAACCCTAACCCTAGCGTCACATCCACATTATGGCTCAACCCTAGCTTCACATCCACATTATGGCTCAACCCTAACCCTAGCGTCACATCACATTATGGCGCAACCCTAGCTTCACATCCACATTATGGCTCAACCCATAATTCACATCCACATTATGGTCAACCCTAATTCACATCCCACATTATGGCTCAACCCTAGCTTCACATCCACATTATGGCTCAACCCTAACCCTAGCTTCTCACATCCACATTATGGCTCAACCCTAGCCTTCACATCCCACATGTATGGCTCAACCCTAGCTTCACATCCACATTATGGCTCAACCCTAACCCTAGCTTCACGTCCACATTATGGCTCAACCCTAACCCTAGCTTCATGTCCACAGCCTGAACCCCAACACTAGCCATAACCCTAATCCTAATACTAACCCAATCCTTCTCCCTGTGTGTACTGACCTGCTCCAGGCGGTCCCACCAGCACAGCGATAGCCTCCATGAGCAACACCAGCCCTAAAGCGCTGGAGAACTTCTTGGTGCCCACGATGGCCATGAGAACCTCGAACTGCAGCGCCCCCACCATCCCGTAAGAGAGCCCGAAGAAGATACAGAACACCACCAGACCAGGGTAGTCTGTCGCCTGCCAAAAGAGAAGCAACACCCTTGGTTATATAATTCACAACATGATATGACCAGAGAAATATAATGACCATGACTGATTAATCATTAAAATTCGATGGATACAATAGATCCGGGTCTCGAAGGCGGCAGTGTCCACAATAATACACTATATATACACAAAAGTACGTGGACACCCCTACAAATTAGTGGATTCGGCCATGTCAGCCACACTTGTTGCTAGCAAGTGTATAAAATCGAGCACACAGCCATGCAATCTCCATAGACAAACATTGGCAATAGAATTGCCTTACTGAGGAGCAGTGATTTTCAACATGGCACCGTCATATGATGCCACCTTTCCAACAAGTCAGTTTGTCAAATTTCTGCCCTGCTAGAGCTTTCCTGGTCAACTGTAAGTGCTGTTATTGTGAAGTGGAAACGTCTAAGAGCAACAAAGTCTTAACCGCGAAGTGGTAGGCCACACAAGCTCACAGAACGGGATCACAGAGTGCTGAAGCGTGTAAAAATCATCTGTCCTCAGATGCAACACTCACTACCGAGTTCCAAACTGCCTCTGGAAGCAACATCAGCACAAGAACTGTTCGTTGGGAGCTTCATGAAATGGGTTTCCATGGCCAAGCAGCTGCACATAAACCTAAGATCACCATGTGCAATGTCAAGTGTCAGCTGGAGTTGTGTAAAGCTCACCACCACTGGACTCTGGAGCAGTGGAAACATGTTTGAGTGATGAATCACACTTCACCATCTGACAGCCCGACAGACAAATCTGGGTTTGGCGGATGCCAGGACAATGCTATCTGCCCCAATGCAGTGCCAACTGCAAAGCTTGGTGGAGCAGGAATAATGGTCTGGAGCTGTTTTTCATGGTTTGGGCTAGGCTCCTTAGTTCCAGTGAAGGGACATCTTAAAGCTATAGCATACAATGACATTCTAGATGATTCTGTGCTTGCAACTTTGTGGCAACAGTTTGGGAAGMCCCTTTCCTGTTTCAGCATGACAATGCCCCCATGCACAAAGCGAGATCCATACAGAAATGGTTGTCYAGATTGGTGTGGAAGAATTTGACTGACCTGCACAGAGCCCTGACCTTCAACCCATTGAACACCTTTGGGATGAATTGGAACACCGACAGCGAGCCAGGCCTAATCACCCAACATCAGTGCACGACCTCACTAATGCTCATGGCAACAATGTTGCCAAAATCTAGTGGAAAACCTTCCCAGAAGAGTGGAGGCTCTTATTGCAGCAAAGGGGGGACCAAATACATATTAATGCCCATGATTTTGGAATAATATGTTCGACAAGCAGGTTTCCACATACACTACATGACCAAAAGTATGTGTCAATACAGGAATGTAATAACGATACAACACACAGATTAAATATTGTTTATGTATTGTTTACATCCATCCATACAAATAATTTCAATAAAAACAAGTTCCAGACTTACCTGTGAGCTGATCACATCGGTAATGCCATTAAAGAGTATGGCGAAGCTGAAGAGATACACACATCTAGGACGGACCCACTTTATCCCCGCYATCAGCCCACATGTGGGGCGGGCGAAGATATCAATGAACCCCAGGATGGTGAGGAGGAGGGCAGACTTGGTGTCTTCATTCCCCATCTCCTTGGCATAGCTCACCACAAACACGGGCGGCACAAAAAGACCCAGTACCATGATGGACGCAGCTATGGCATAGATGAGGAAACCTCTGTCTTTAAATACACTAAAATCCAGGAGCTTTTTCTTAGGTTTGAGCTTTCTTTCTGCGTCGCCCACAGCCTGCAACTCCTGGTCCTGGGGCTTCTTGGGGCCCACCAGGGGCCTCATCAGGGCCCCACAGGCACAGCAGTTGAGCAGCAGGCCCCCCAGGATAAGGAAGCCGCCTCTCCAGCCATAGTGGTACTGCAGCACCTTTGGGGAGAAATATGAAGAAAAACATTAATGATGAGCCGTAACTCTGATATGCCGCCAACACAGCATACAACATCCCCTTTGTGTTGTTAATCCTTCAGAGTAGCACACATCGCTCATTGTGTTCATATGCTTCTCCCTACATCATAATACTGATCTACAACTGCAGATAGGGAGACTGAAGAGGTGTAGTACCTGTCCCAGAGGAGAGAGGCAGCAGAGGGCCACAGGGCTCCCAGCAGCAGATAGTCCATTAGCTAGAGGCCTCTTCTCACTAAAGTAACGATTCAGCATGATCAGAGACGGCTGGAAGTTCAGCGCCAGGCCCAGACCTGGTAGACAGGGGGCAAACTTTTCAAAGTGTGTATGTGTGTGTGCCCACCAGTAAAGGTAGATGTGTGTATTTATTTACTAACCTGTTATAACTCCAGTACAGATGTAGATGTGTATGATACTGGTGGCCAAGGAGGCCAGGATCATTCCCAAGGAGGCAAAGAYCCCTCCCACCATCATCACTGGCCGACACCCAAACTTGTTCACCAGCACACTGCACAGTGGACCTACACACACACAGATTATTGTACTGCTAACCTTGTGGGGACACACAATTCAGTCCCATTCAAAATTCTATTTTCCCTAACCCCAACCTTAACCCTAGCTCCTAACCCTAGCGCCCAACCCTAACCCTTAACGTAATTATAACCCTATCACTAATTCTAACCTTCACCCTAAACCCCCTATAAATAGCATTTGACCTCGTAGGGACTAAAAATGTCCCCAGTTGGTCCAATTGTTTGTTTGTTTACTATTTCTGTTAAACACACACAGTCAGAACTGTGCATAAGGCCAGAACAAGCAGGCTAAAAAAAATATATTCCAGTTCTCTGACCCTTCCACTTGGAACGAGCTACAACAGGACATGAAATTACAGGAGCACGTCTCTTTGAATGAGTTTAAAGATAAAGTCTATGGTGGACAATGAAGTAGGGGAAGTGGCGTAGCGCAGTTCGCAGGGCCTCGCACAAGGTCCAAGCAAGGTCCCCCACCAGGCTTTCAGATCATTTTTTTGCGCCATGGTGCAGAGAGACAAATGTGCCGTTTTATAGCTCAGGGATGGATGCCTGAAAGACTAACTGGGTTTCTCTCAACTCAGACACCATAAAAAAGGCATTTCATTTTTACAATTATTGTCCAACAAGTTTAAAAAAGGTCTTGATTGTTCAATTCTACACTAAAAAAACAACCCAGCGCTGAGTAAATAGTGTACAGAACACACATTGGGTTTCAGATGTTTTTGAAAGATGGGCAGTTTCACCACTGGGGTGCCAGGACAGAGAAGAGATTTCACTGGGCTGAGTGGGAGCTGCCCTTCCATAAGGGTGGGATTGTCAAGAGACCAGTGGTGTCAGAGCGGAGTATTCAGGTTGGGGTGTAGTGTTTGAGCATAGACTGAAAGTAGGGAGGGGCGGTACCTCTTGCTGCTCCGTAGGAGGACATGGGAGAACTTGGGATGGTTGAACACCAAGCAGCTTGCTGCATTCTGGATAAGTTGCAGGGGTATGATGGCACAAGCGGGGAGCCCAGCCAACAGCGTGTTACAGTAGTCCAGACAGGAGATGACAAGTGCCTGGATTAGGACCTGCACTGCTTCCTGTGTCAGATAGAGTCTAAGTCTACAGATGTTGTAGAGCATGAACCTGCAGGAGAGAGTCATTGCTTTGATTTTAGCAGAGAACGACAGGCATGTTGTCCAAGGTCACAAGGTTCTTTGCACTCTGGGAGGGGGACACCGGTAGTTGTCAATTGTGATGGAGGTCATGGAGCAGGCAGGCCTTCCCTGGGAGGAAGAGCAGCTCCGTTTTGTCGAGGATGAGCTTGAGGTGGTGGGCCGACATCCAAGCTGATATGTCGGCCCAACACCTGCCAGGCACGCAGAGATGTGTGTTGCCAACGGTGTCAGAAGAGGGGAAGGAGAAAATGGTGTCATCCGCATAGCAACGATAGGAGAGACCATGTGAAGCTATGACAGAGCCGAGTGATTTGGTGTATGGAGAGAAGTGGAGATGACCCCCAAGGCTCAGTTTTAGACCACCAGTAGTGAGAGTACGTGGAACAGAGAGTCAGCTTTGGCAGTGCAGAGAGCCTCCGTGACAGAGGAGAGCAGTCTTGGTTGAGTGACCCGTCTTGAATCCTGACTGGCTAGGGTACATAAGACAGTTCAATACAATCATTTGAAAATCCCCCAAAAAACTATTCTCAGATCTTTCAGCACTCTGACGGAGTTGACGTTAGACACAAATGACACTTCATTCAAGTGGTGTACACAATAGCAATTTTGTTTTTCCCTCAGTTGCTCTTAAACGTAATTAAAATGTAACATATTTGAACTTAATCTATCAGGAAGTTGACAGTTTATGGTTGAGACCATGGTGATTCCAATATTGTTTGTTTAAATATTTTAAAATGTAGTAGAGAACTTTACAGARCATTGTTGCACTACATGTAATGAGGACATGAAGGGGTCCTTACGGTATAGCTGACCTTACTCATTCCTGATTGATGCTGATAAAAAAGATAAAAAAGCAAATCTAAAAGCTCATTTCCTGTACATATATATTTTTTTTTTTATCAAATGGCTTATGTATTCACGTTTCTAATTTTGACAAACAATTACTTCCCCATAGTTCCTCAAATGCAGTGTATGATATAACATTTTGTAGCTCTATTTCAACTGTTGCTACATAAGACCAAATCCAGGTGTGGAGTCACATATGCTATCTGGGGGCTGCGGGGGTGTGTGCTAGGTCAGTTAGTGGGGGGCCATCAATGGTTTGGCCCCTAGATGCACCTAACCTCCTACATAATCGCTCCTGCTTAATGTGATAATTGTGTGCTTTATGTTGTAAATATGTCTTAAACTTTGTGTGCTGCTATTTTGGCCCGGGTCTCCCTTGTAAAATGTATTTTTCATCTCAATGAGACTTACCTGGTAAAATAAAGATACAATTATTAATAAAAAGGTCCTGCCTAAGTTGTGTAGACTCCGTAGGTAGTAACGCCCAGATCTGACACTTTCTCTAATCTCCTGCACTTTTTCCTTGTACTTGCTCATCAGGAAAACACTTCTGTTGGATATACTTACAAATACCTGTGTGTGAGTGATATAGATATATATATATATATATATATATATATATATATATATATATATATATATATATATATATATATATATATATATATATATATATATATATTCGTACCTGTGCCGTAGAGCATGGCCAACAGTATAGAAGAAATCCATGCACAGTCGCTGTATCCCACTCCGAACTCCCTGATCAACTCCTTGAAGAACACACTGACGGCCTTGGGGAAGGCGTAGGAGAACCCAGTGATGACGAACCCTCCGGCCAGCACTGCCCAGCCCCACCCTCCGTCTGGTGCCTTGACATCACTAGGCTCATCATCTACCGCGGCTCCTCCCATGATCCTCTCTGCTAGGAGTTTCCCTCAACCCTCTGTTCTGTCAACTTGGGTCAGAACTGAGAGAGAAAAAGAAACGAGGAATGATTTTAAAAGAATGGTGGTGGAATATAGAGGCCGTTTTACAGGTTCCTGACCAATTCTGCCATGTGTGTTTTTTGGCGCCGATCTTAACTTTTTTAGTACATCATGTATCCGCCATCGTTTCCTATGACTGAAAATATTTTTCGTAGCTGTCCATTTACCACCACAAACCGATGCTGGCAGTAAGTGGCACTAAGACTGCACAGGGCCATAAGCATWAAGAAAATGCTCACCAAGAGGCAGCGCTCCTATTTCACCAGTGATTTTAATTTAAACTGAAATCTGTTTTACCTAATTTCTCCTGTGCAACTAGAAGAAAAAAATAATTAAATCACCACCACCTTTACTCCACACACACAGCTCTCACTCACCCTCCATATGGCAAATCCCTGACCCAGTCTGTAACGTCTACGTTTCAAGTAGACCACCAAAGTCCCAGTGACCAAGAACAATGCCAAGATAATATGTCTAAATGACCATCGCCCCGTAGCACTCATCTGTAGCCATGAAATGCTTTGAAAGGCTGGTCATGGCTCACGTCAACACCATCCCAGACACCCTGGACCCACTCCAATTTGTATACCCGCCCCAACAGATCCACAGATGACACAATCTCTATTGCACTCCACACTGCCCTTTCCCATCTGGACAAAAGGAACACATACAGTACATGAGAATGCTGTTCATTGACTACAGCTCACCATTCAACACCATAGTTRCCTCCAAGCTAAGAACCCTGGGACTGAACACCTCCCTCTGCAACTGGATCCTGAACTTCCTGATGGGACGCCCCCCAGGTGTTGAGTTTAGGCAACACATCCACTACGCTGAACCTCAACTCAGGGGTGCGTGCTTAGTCCCCTCCTGTACTCAGATTCACCCACGACTGCGTGGCCACGCACGACTTCAACACCATCATTAAGTTTGCAGTACCAGAGTATGAGTCATAATACCCTAAAACCGAAGCGGTCAAAACACGGAAATGGTTCCAATCATTTTCCCAGCATTTTTTGTCCCCACCAAAGGTGATTTTAGAAACACTTAAAATATGGGCTGCGCTTCTTGTAGGCTTACCCTGGCGTGACGTTTTGATAAATACACTGCTCAAAAATAAAGGGAACACTTAAACAACACAATGTAACTCCAGGTCAATCACACTTCTGTGAAATCAAACTGTCCACTTAGGAAGCAACACTGATTGACAATAAATTRCACATGCTGTTGTGCAAATGGAATAGACAAKAGGTGGAAATTATAGGSAATTAGCAAGACACCCCCAATAAAGGAGTGYTTCTGCAGGTGGTGACCACAGACCACTTCTCAGTTCCTATGCTTCCTGGCTGATGTTTTGGTCACTTTTGAATGCTGGCGGTGCTCTCACTCTAGTGGTAGCATGAGACGGAGTCTACAACCCACACAAGTGGCTCAGGTAGTGCAGCTCATCCAGGATGGCACATCAATGCGAGCTGTGGCAAGAAMGTTTGCTGTGTCTGTCAGCGTAGTGTCCAGAGCATGGAGGCGCTACCAGGAGACAGGCCAGTACATCAGGAGACGTGGAGGAGGCTGTAGGAGGGCAACAACCCAGCAGCAGGACCGCTACCTCCGCCTTTGTGCAAGGAGGAGCACTGCCAGAGCCCCTCAAAATGTCCTCCAGCAGGCCACAAATGTGCATGGTGAAAAATGCATGGTGGAAAAAACTATTGGAAACATTTTCCAGTTTGACCTCTAGGTTTTATGGGTATTATGACACCTCCACTGTGGGGCTCGAATCACATTGACGGGGCTATAGTGGAGCAGGTTGAAAGCTTCAAGTTCCTCGGTGTCTACACCACTAAGGATCTATCATGTTCTAACACCAACACAGTCGTGAATAAGGCACGACAACGCCCCTTTCCCATCAGGAGGCTGATAAGATTTGGCTAGGACCCCTCAGATCTTCAAAAAGTTCTACAGCTGCACCATTYAGAGCATATTGACTGGCTGCATCACCACTTGGTATGGCATCTGCTTTGCATCCAACCGCATGAAATACAGAAATCTAATTTACCATAAGTATTCACACCTTTGCAGGTGATTACAGCTTTGAGTCGTCTGTATCAACTTCGTACATCTGGATTTTATTCCATTCTTCCTTGCAGATTTTCTCAAATTCTTAAATTAGATGAGCGGCAGTGAGACGCAATCTTCAAATCTTTTCACGGATTTTCAATGGGATTCAAATTTGGGCTTTGGCAACTTAAGGACTTTCACATTCTTGTTCTGAAGCCATTCTAGCATTGCTTAAGCTGTATGCTGCTTGAGGTCATTGTCCTGTTGGAACATAAATCTTTGCCACAGTCTAAGATCGTTTGCACTCTAAAGCAGGTTCTCATATTTGTCTCCATTTATTGTGCCATCTATCCTTACCAGACTCCCAGTCCCTGCCTCTGAAAAGCACCCCCATAGCCAGATGCTGCCACCACCATGCTTCACAGTAGGGATGATGTTAGACAGGTGATTAGTTGTCCCTTGTTTTAGCCAGCCATAGCACTTTGCATTCAAGCCAAATAGTTACAATTTTGGCTCATCAGACCACAGAATCTTCTGCCTTATGATCGGTCTTTCACATGCCTTTTTACATACTCCAGGCGTGCGGTCATGTGGCTTCTTTCTGGCCACTCTACCGTAAAGCCCAGATTGGTGAAGCGCTGTAGAGACTTGTCCTTCTTGCAGGTTCTCCCATCTCAGCCAAGAAACTCTGTAGTCATGTCAGAGTGGTCATTGGGTTCTTGGTCACCTCCCTGACCTAGGTCCTTCTTGCCCGGTTACTCAGTTTGGTCAGACGGACAGCTCTAGGCAGAGTCTGTTGTTCCACATTTTAATTTCCCAATGATGGACAACCACTGTGTTCTCGGAAACTTTCAACACTCTAAAAATGGTTTTATACTCTTTCCCAGATATATGCCTCATCACAATTCCATCTTTGAGATATACAGACAGTTCCTTGGAATTCATGGTATAGTTTCTGCTGACATGCACTGTCAACTGTGGGACCTTAAATAGACAGGTGTCTTTCTAAATCATGTCAGAAACAATAGAATTGGCCATAGGTGGATTCCAATCCAGTTGTAGTGACATCAAGGATGATCAACCAAAACTGAATGCTCAAGGGTGAGTAGAGATCTGTATTTCATTTTCAATAAAAAAWAAAWWAAAACATGTTTTCACTGTCATTATGTGTCTGCAGACGGGGGTGAGACTTTTTAAAAATATATAAAATGCTGAATTCAGTCTAATAATGTAGAATAAGGGGTGTGATTACTTTCTAAAGGCACTGTACCTCAATTACCTCTTACTCCTTCACATCGACCCGGTACCCCTTGTATATAGCCAAGTTACTGTTAATAATTGAATATCTATTATTACATGTTTTACTTTTCTATTATCTCTGCATTGTTGGGAAGGGCCCGTAAGTAAGAGTTTCACTGTTAGTTTGATGTGATGTGTACTTAAGTCAGCAATAATAGAGAAGAGGATCACATCAGGGTATGCAAATAAATTATTCTAACTTGTGCTCATCTAAGGATTACTCCTCTAGATGATGCATCATGGCTGAATAAAACCATTTAGAAACACATTGGAGTTTTTACAGGAACTTGAAAGTGTTTTGGTAATGAGACACGTACACAGACTTTGTACGTAATAAATATTATAGTTTAATGTAAACTTCAACTAGTATACCACTTTTATGACCTATGGACAAACTTTTAATCAAATAAATTAGTTGGGGGAAAAAAATACAATTGCGTAAAATGACCTGAATTTAATCCGGACGAATTTCAGTAAGGAGAATTTGGGATGTACAAAATTTCAGGCAAAAARGTAAGTATTTAAAATTACTTTCCCAAAAACTAGACATCTTAGTCCTCAGAATGATAGTTGATTTTTGCAGATGCATTATGGTTTTGTAACTCAATTTGCTACAGACATTAAAACATTTAAAGTTTCATGAGTATCACCCAATTACACAAWCATTAATTTGTTAGGCTGGATATCAGAAATATTCTTTGGCACTGTGTCATTTAGGTAAGATCATGTAAGGTTTTCTGAAAGGTTCAATGTCTTACTGTAGCAGTCTGTTCCCATGCATTCATTTGGGGTAACAATTTTGTGTAGCAACTACGACAACCTCTGGTAAATAGTTACGTGCTGTATATGTTCCTATTTTTATATGACACTAATAAAAAGGCCGCAGATATTGGCTAAGTGCATGGCTCCATATTTGTCTAGAGTTTAATGTCCTTGAGAAGGTCTGCTGAGTTAGTGCTTTCCGAGTGCTTCTCTGCTCTCTTCTCCTCTCACACAGCATGATATAGGAGTTTGCTTTTGCGCATATATGTGGATAAGGTGATGCTTTCTGAGAGAGGGGACAGTTTGTCTGCACCAAGGAGTCAACAGTAAATCAACACAAGGAGACAACCTGTCCAGTGCTCTCACCCTGCAGAAAAGACCCCCCTCCCCCCACCACATACACACTAGCAGCAGCTTCCTCAAAACAAAAAAAAGGGCCCCTCACTTTATACCGAGGTGAGATGAGCATGTGATGCACAAGTCAGACTTCCACTTCAATTATTCACTGATGTCAATGGGACATTTGTGAAAATTCAGATCTTAAGTTAGAATAAAATCAGCCATTTAATCAKTACATCTGTGTCTATATATCACCCATTTAGTCCATCTGAGGTTAGCTACAAACCACAAGTGTCAATCCAGATAATGAAAAGGCACCCACAAGAGAATATTCAAGGACTTACAGTTGCATGTCATTTGCTGCGTGCATGCTCACGAGCAAAGTCATCGTAGCTTATCATTTCACTTCCTTTGTGAGAACCATGAGCATGGGCTGTACCGCAGCCTACCGGCAGCTTTATCAAAAAGGTGGCACTGTGTCCATTACAAAATACACTGAACAAAAATATTAAAATGCAACATGCAATGTGTTGTTCCCATGTTTCATGAGCAGAAATAAAAGATCCAAAATGTTTCATACGCACAAAAAAGCTTATTTCGCTCAAATTGTGTGCACACATTTGTTTACATCCCTGTTAGTGAGCATTCCTCTTTGCCAATACAATCCATCCACCTGACAGGTGTTGCATATCAAGAAACTAATTAAAACAGCATGATCATTACACAGGTGCACCTTGTGCTGGGGACAATAAAAGGACACTAACATTTGCAGTTTGGTCACACAACACAATGACATAGATGTCTGAAGTTGAGGGAGAGTGCCATTTGCATGCCGACTACAGAAATGTCCACCAGAGTTGCCACCAGAGAATTGAATGTTAATTTCTCTACCATAAGTCGCCTCCAACATCATTTTAGAGAATTTGGCAGTGTTCTACTGCAGACCATGTGTTACCACACCAGCCCAGGACCTCCACATCTGGCTTCTTCACCTGCGGGATCGMCTGAGACCAACCACCCGGACAGCTGATGAAACTGGGTTTGTACAACTGCAGAAACAACCTCAGGGAAGCTCATCTGCATGCTTGTTGTCCTCAACAGGGAATTGAACTAACTGCAGTTTGGCTTTGTAACCGACTTGTTGGCAAATGCTCACCTTCGATGGCCACTGGCACGCTGGAGAAGTGTTCACTTCACAGATGAATCCTGGTTTCAACTGTACTGGGCAGAAGGCAGACAGTGTGTATGGCTTCATGTGGGCGAGCGTTTTGCTGATGTTAACGTTGTGAACAGAGTGCCCCATGGTGGCGGTGGGGTTATGGTATGGGCAGGCATAAGCTACAGACAACGAACACAATTGCATTTTAAATCGATGGTAATTTAAATGCATAGAGATGCCGTGACGAGATCCTGAGGCCCGTTGTTGTCCCATTCATCCGCTACCACCACCAGGCAAAGTTAATAACCTGAAATATTAAAAAGATTAGCCAGCTGGTCCTGGATTTGTCATACGCATTGATTTAGGTAAAACTTTGCCACTGATGGAACCACCGGCCTATCCWTGACTTCGCCATCTATTGTTAATCTTTTGAATATTTCATATTACCTGCCGAGGGGGATAAAACTTGAGGAACTTTGTCTGAGATCTGAAGACTCAATACTTGTTGTCACTGTCTTTCAGGGGAAGGGTCCTGYTCGCTAACAACTTAACCGCTTCAAAGCTCTGGCACAGGCTGATGGTCTTGGACACCCACAGTCTCGTCAAGCCACTGCAGAGGTTTCTGGCAGATTTCTTTTGGTCAAAACTGGACACGGGCAGCAGTGTTAGACCTCCCTTTGCATGAGGGGGGGCCAAGGGCTGGCGGTCCCGGAGTCCAGAGTGAAAGCTTTCTGTATACAAGCTGCACAGAGAGTTCTGTACCAGCAGGGGGTGTGCTGGAGAGACTGTTTGGGCTGTTCTGAGGAAAGCAGGAGACCTAGGGTACGACAGGCACTTGCGCTTGTTGGATGTTGAGCAGGTCGATATGTCAGCCATTACTCTATTCTACTGCGCTGTGCTCGGAGGTGTGGGGAAAAAAATGAAGGAAAAAAAAAACTGTTCAGAGATGTTTCACAGGCAGAAGCATGGATAATGGAGGAGCCACTCCTTCACAACTAACTCACCCAGAACAGTGTGCTGGCCTCTGTTGCTTGTGGGCCAGGCTTGTGAGTGGGGTTCACTAAGTAGGGTGACCTGCAAGAATTGGCTGGGTGTAAATCTGTACGCAATGACTGAAGGTGGCTCAGAAAGACCATCTGGATGGGCTGAGGGCAATGGGACAGATGGGACCTGSCTCTTCTCTGAGAGGATGTTGGTGCTCTGTGTATACGCCTCCCATAGCGAAGTGTATTGCTGATCTATTTACAGTGGGGATTATTCACAGGGCTATCGCTACGAACGGATGTGTCACCTTGATCCATCAGTGTGGAGGGGGTATCTGTCCTGTTGGGAGGAGAGTGAAGCATCTGTTTTTTTGTTGTTCCAGGCTGTAAGGGTTGTTTTCTGTCCTTGTTGAATGTTGTACAGGCCCAGGGTTGGSGCTGACTCTGGAACTATATGTTGGAGGGCCTAGGTAAAGCTTAGCCAACAGGTGAAGGGACTGCCTAGTAAATTGACATTTTTGCCTGCCCCAACAGGTAACGTGGAAGACCAGGAAACATGAGATGCAGGGGGCGGAGTGTACGGGCCACAGAGTTGTGCTGCTGGGGAGCGCTCTGCTGGTTTGTGGATTTTCTATTAGTGTGAGGGGTCGGGGGGGGTCCTCTTGTTAGAATTGGAGCGACTTAGCCATGCCTTTTGAAGCATTTCCCATCTCCCTCTGGCCCAGCCAATACTTCCTGGGTCAATTTCAACTTGTGAGTGTGGAAAAACAAAATACAGCACAGTGGTATCCTTCTACTCCCCACAATATTTGAGTGGTTTGGTGAACAGATCTCTGTCAGAGACTTTGTCAGAGTGATCATAGTGCACTCATGACCGGCACTCAAATGTGCATGTCACATCTGAATGAGTGGGTACTTCCTCACTGAAGATAYAAAATACTGATAGATGCTTTTCAGAATGGACTTTATCGTGCATTTACATCAGAAAGGGTTGTTATAGGATCAGATATGCATCTATAACAGCTGAGGTCAGATTAAGAGCCAGTGCAGAACAGTTGTCAGATAACTGGCAGTAAGAACCCTTTAATATCTACAACCTATGACTAGATCTGGCAAAAATCTAGACAAATTATATTTTGCCACTTAAAAACACATTCAGCAAGCCTTTGTGCCAGCAACACTGCAGAATCCGTTCAAAAAATAAAGATTCATCAAAAGTAGTCATCATATTTCAAAGCATTGRATCTGTAGCCAAGTGCCTGTAACTCTCTGAATGGGACGGGAGGTGTGCACGCATGCATGTCTACTGTATGAACTACTCCAGTGTCATGTGTAGCCGCCTGGCTCCCAACCAACAGGCAAACACATACTTCTCCACTTGCCTCACCCCTCTATAGCAGTGTGCCCCGACCCCTCACGCACAATGCAGCATTCCGCAAGCCCACGACTATCAGCTCTCCTAAAATAAGACCCTGACATTTTCCATCTCAGGACGGACACACAGCAAAATAAAAGGTGGTGATAAAGCTGCAATGGGTAAATTGTTGAAAGACTCAGACAATACCTTGACACTTATCTTTTAGCATTGAATGCAATGTATTGACTTAATTGAAGTCAGAAGTTTACATACACCTTAGCCTAATACATTTAAACTCAGTTTCACAATTCCTGACATTTAATGCTAGTAAAAATTCCCTGTCTTAGGTCAGTTAAAATAAAGTGGTAATCCTAAGGATGTGAAATGTCAGAATAATAGTAGAGTGCTTTATTTCAGTTTTTATTTCTTTCATCACATTCCCAGTGGGTCAGAAGTTTACATACACTCAATTAGTATTTGGTAACATTGCAGTTGAATTGTTTAACTTGGGTCAAACGTTTCAGGTAGCTTCCCACAATAGGTTGGGTGAATTTTGGCCCATTCCTCCTGACAGAGCTGGTGTAACCGAGTCAGGTTTGTAGGCCTCCTAGCTCGCACATGCTTTTTCAGTTCTGCCCACAAATTTTCTATGGGATTGAGGTCAGGGCTTTGTGATGGCCATTCCTTTTGCCACACCTTTGTAAGTATGCTTGGGGTCAATGTCCATTTGGTATACCCATTTTCGACCAAGCTTTAACTTATCTATACTCATTATAAAAATTCATAAAACATACAAGTGTTATACATCGACTTAAAGATTAATTTCTTGTTAATCCAACCGCTGTGTCAGATTTCAAAAAGGCCTTACAGCGAAAGCATACCATACGATTATCTGAGAACAGCGCCCAGCAGACAAATCATTACAAACAGTTACCAGCCAAGTAGAGTGTTCAGAATTCAGAAATAACGATCAAATTAATCACTTACCTTTGATGATCTTCATATGGTTGCACTCAAGACTCCCATTTCCTCAATAAATGTTTTGTTCGATAAAGTCCCTCTTTATATCAAAAAACCTCAGTTTTGTTGGTGCGTTTTGTTCAGTAATCCACAGGCTCAAAGGCAGTCACAACAGGCAGACGTAAAATCCGAAAAGTATCAGTAAAGTTCGTAGAAACATGTCAAACGATGTTTATAACCAATCCTCGGGTTGTTTTAAGTCATAAATCAATAATATTTCAACCGGACAATAGCTTCGCCAATATAAAAGGAAAACAAGAAAGGCGCGCTCTCGGTCACGCGCAGTAAACAGCTCTGGGACACRGCAGGGTCCACTCATTCAGATTGGTCTTACTCCCTCATTTTTCAGAATACAAGCCTGAAACAATTTCTAAAGACTGTTGACATCTGGTGGAAGCCATAGGAAGTGCAATTTGAGTCCTAAGTCATTGGAATCTGTATAGGCCGTCAATGGAAAACTACAAACATAAAAAAATCCCACTTCTCCTGCCATATCAGTTCTGTTATACTCACAGATATTATTGTAACAGTTTTAGAAACTTTAGAGTGTTTTCTATCCAAATCTACCAATTATATGCATATCCTAGCTTCTGGGCCTGAGAAACAGGAAGTTTACTTTGGGCCGCTTTTCATCCGGAGGTGAAAATAGTGCCCCTTACCCTAGTGAGGTTAACTTCCTGACTGATGTCTTGAGGTGTTGCTTCAATTTATCCACATAATTTTGCTTCCTCATGACGCCATCTATTTTGTGAAGTGCACCAGTCCCTCCTGCAGCAAAGCACCCCCACAACATGACGCTGCCACCACCGTGCTTCACAGTTGGGATGGTGTTCTTTGGCTTGCAAGCCTCCCTCTTTTTCCTCCAAACATAACAATGGTCATTATGGCTAAACAGTTCCATTTTTGTTTCATCAGACCAGAGGACATTCCTCCAAAAAGTACGATCTTTGTTCCCATGTGCAGTTGCAAACCATCGTCTGGCTTTTTTTAATGGCGGTTTTGGAGCAGTGGCTTCTTCCTTGCTGAGCGGCCTTTCAGGTTATGTCGATATAGGACTCGTTTTACTGTGGATATAGATACTTTTGTACCCGTTTCCTCCAACATCTTCACAAGGTCCTTTGCTGTTGTTCTGGGATTGATTTACAATTTTCGCACCAAAGTACATTCATCTCTAGGAGACAGAACACGTCTCCTTCCTGAGCGGTATGACGGCTGAGTGGTCCCATGATGTTTATACTTGCGTACTATTGTTTGTACAGATGAACGTGGTACCTTCATGCGTTTGGATATTGCTCCCAAGGATGAACCAGACTTGTGGAGGTCTACACTTTTTTTCCCTGAGGTCTTGGCTGATTTCTTTTGATTTTCCCATTATGTCAAGCAAAGAGGCACTGAGTTTGACGGTAGGCCTAGAAATACATCCACAGGTACACCTCCAATTCACTCAAATGACGTCAATTAGCCTATCAGAAGCTTCTAAAGCCATGACATTTTCTGGAATTTTCCAAACTGTTTAAAGGSACAGTCAACTTAACGTATGTAAACTTCTGACCCACTGGAATGATAGTGAATTATAAGTGAAACAACCTGTCTGTAAAAAAATTGTTGGAAAAATTACTTGTGTCATGCACAAAGTAGATGTCCTAAACGACTTGCCAAAACTAGTTAGAATGAAAACCAGCCCCGTCGCGGACCACGATGTCCGTCAATGAAGATGAGGGGGGTGCACCCTCTGCTGTTTCCTTAAGTCCACGATCATCTCCTTTGATGACGTTGAGTGAGAGGTTGTTTTCCAAGCACCACACTCAGAGCCCCTCAACTCCTCCCTGTAGGCTGTCTCGTCTCTGTTGGTAATCAAGCCTACTACTGTTGTGTCGTCTGCAAACTTGATGATTGAGTTGAAGGCGTGCTTGGCCACGCAGTCATGGGTGAACAGAGAGTACAGGAGGGGGCTGAGCATGCACCCTTGTGGTGTCCAAGTGTTGAGGATCAGCAGAGTGGAAGTGATGTTTCCTACCTTCACCACCTGGGGGCGGTCCATCAGGAAGTCCAGGACCCAGTTGCACAGGGCTAGGTTCAGACCCAGGACCTCAAGCTTAATGATGAGCTTGGAGGGTACTATGGTGTTGAATACTGAGCTATAGTCAATAAACAGCATTCTTACATAGGTATTCCTCTTGTCCAGATGAACATTAACATGCTGTGTATCTTTTGTTTTTTTGAAAATGACTTATTTCTCACTAATATGAAAGGTAAGGAGGTCCTTGTGTTCCAAACCCCTACTGTAAGCACGGTTCAGATTTTAGCATCAGGGCTCTTAGCAAACCCCCCGTACAGAAGACACCTTCTTCCAATGACTTGTGTAATGTAATCGAACCATGAGTCTTGAGCAAGAGGTTTGCCGTTCCCAGCTATTTTGCCACCCTAGTCAAGATCCAAATACACAAAAATGGCCTAAGAAATAGGTTAAAATACCAGAGATTCTCACGTGACACGTTATATTAAGCAGTATTATTGAGCTATATCAGCAAATAGGGTTGACGTAGTTTAAAAGCGCAGTTAGGGGATAATATAATTTTAGGAGCAGGCCAATTTGTAAGCAGAGTAAAATACATGTGTTATCAATATTCCTTTACATAGCCTATCATATAGGAAGTTAAAGACAACTGCGCCATGCTTCTCCGCCATATATTCTATGCTATTTAATTGAAACCACACTTGATCTCGCATTCCCAACAAAATAGAAGGTAGGCTACAGAACATACATCAGCAAGTATTAGGCTATTCGCGTTTGTGAATATTGCGACAGAGGTGATTTGAATACAAGCAATAGTCCACAAAACAGAGTCTCGAAATAGTATTTCATAACTTTGATAGTAAAGGGGACAATTTGTAGGCAGATACAAAAACATGTTGTTAATATGTATTTCCAGTCAATGTCGGAACCTAAACTATAGCCTATCATATTTAGGAAGTTAATTTCCATGGAAACACAACTCAGTGTGCTTCTCTGCCCATGAGTATAGCCGACAGGCTATTTAATTGAAACCACGCAAAGGCACATTTGATCTCAGGCTAGTGTACAAGCAGCATTATCCCATGGGAGTTTGTGAATAATAAAGCAACAAAGAGGTGCTTAAATTACAGCTGTCTCCCAAAATTATCAACGGGTATGACACTTTAATCATGCCATTGTTAAAAAAAWAWAAWAATACCTGTTCTTACCTGACGAAGCTTTGTCTGTAGCGTCTTCTGGTCTGGACCATGCGTTCACGCCTCCTTCTCATGTGAGTATTTATTTCGGCATGGCTGCGATTTTCTGGAAACCCATTTGCGGTGACTAATGCCACGTTCAAAACAACTGGGAACTCGGAAAAATACGAGGTCAAATAATGACGTCAGTGATCTTCAAATCGGATAGTCGGAGCTCGCGAAAGAGGCCCAGGTTCCGGAGTTGGAATTCCGAGTTGGATGACCGTTAAAACACATTTTTCCTAGTCGGAACTTGTTTTTTTCCCGAGTTCCCTGTTTTTTTGAACGTACTGAGGTCGGAACTTCCGAGTTCCCAGTTGTTTTGAACGCTGTAATATGCAGCGTTCAAGTGCTAGTCGGAAAAATATTTCTGCGCATGCAATAAAAAAAAAAGTATTATTATTCTATTTTTTTTATGTAGCTACTGTCCACTTTGCTGCCTACGTAGCTGCTGCTCATACCTCGATCAGTCCGACAGCATCATTGCATCACAACGGCATAATAAATTCTGCAGTCAAACTAAATTATGTAATGCACCCTTTTAAATCAAATCAAAGTTTATTGGCTGTGTACACAGATTTGCAGATGATATCGCAGGTGCAACAAACATGCTTGTGTTTCTAGCTCTAACAGGTAGGAATAGCCTACCTAGCAACAAAATCGCACACATTGTTTTAATGAAGAAATAGCAGAATGAGCAATGTAAAAAAACTGAATATATATGTATATACATATATACTGAACAAAAATATAAATGCAGCATGAGCTGAAATAAAATATCCCAGAAATGTTCTATAGGCACAAAAAGCTTAATTCACTCAAATATTGTGCACAAATTTGTTTACATCCCTGTTAGTGAGCATTTATCCTTTTCCAAGATAATCCATCCACCTGACAGGTGTTGCATATCAAGAACCTGATTATTACACATGTGCAACTTGTGCTGGGGACAATAAAAGGCWACTCTAAAATGTGCAGTTTTGTCACACAACACAATGCCACAGATGTCTCAAGTTTTGAGGGAYCGTGCTATTGGCATGCTGACTGTAGGAATGTCTACCTGAGTTGCCAGAGCATTGAATGTTAATTTCTCTACCATAAGCCGCCTCCAACATCGTTTTAGAGAATCTGGCAGTACATCTAACCGACCACGTGTAACCACACCAGCCCAGGACCTCCACATCGGGCTTCTTCACCTGCGGAATCGTCTGAGACCAGCCATGAAACAATTTATGGGGTATTGCAGTTTGGCATCGTTACTGACTTCAGTYGGCAAATGCTCACCTTCGATGGCCACTGGCACACTGGAGAAGTGTGCTCTTCAAGGATGAATCCCGCTTTCAACTGTACTGGGCAGATGGCAGACAAGCGTGTATGGTGTTGTGAAGGCGAGCGGTTTGCTAATGTCAACGTGTGAACAGCGTGTGAACAGAGTGCCCCATGTTGGCGGGGTGTTATGGTATGGGCAGGCATAAGCCAAGGACAACGAACACAATTGCATTTTATCAATGGCAATTTGAATGCACAGAAACTGTGACGAGGCCCATTCTCGTGCCATTCATCCACCACCATCACCTCATGTTTCAGTATGATAATGCACGGCCCCATGCCGCAAGGATCTGTACACAGTTCTTCCATGGCCTGCATACTCACCAGACATGTCACTCATTGAGCATGTTTGGGATGCTCTGGATCAACGTGTACGACAGCGTGTTCCTGTTCCCGCCAATATCCAGCAACTTCGCACAGCAATTGAAGAGGAGTGGGACAACATTCCACAGGCCACAGTCAACAGCCTGATCTACTCTATGTGAAGATGATGTGTCATACTGCAGGAGGCAAATGTTGGTCACACCAGATACTGACTGGTTTTCTGATCCACATCCCTACCTTTTTTTTTAAGTATCTGTGACRAACAGATGCTTACTGCTAACCTACAAGTATTACATGGACTTGCTCCTACCTATTTCTCCAATTTGGTCCTGCTGTACATAACTACACGTACGCTACGGTCACAAGACGCAGGCCTCCTTACTGTCCCTAGAATTTCTAAGCAAACAGCTGGAGGCAGGGATTTCTCCTATAAGCTCAATTTTTATGGAATGGTCTGCCTATCCATGAGACCTTTAAGTCTTTACTGAAGACTCATCTCTTCAGTAGGTCCTATAATTGAGTGTAGTCTGGCCCATGGGTGCAAAGGTGAACGGCAAGGCACTGGAATGATGAACCGCCCTTGCTGTCTCTGCCTGGCCGGCTCCCCTCTCTCCGCTGGGATTCTCTGCCTCTGACCCTATTATGGGGGCTGAGTCACTGGCTTACTAGTGCTCTTCCATGCCGTCCCTAGGAATGGTGCGTTGCTTGAGTGGGTTGAATCACTGACGTGATCTTCCTGTCCGTTTTGCACCCCCTCGTGTAGTGGAGATTTTCGTTGGCTTTACTCAGCCTTGTCTCAGGGTAGTAAGTTGGTGGTCTGTTGATATCACTCTAGCGGTGTGTGGGCTGTGCTTTGGCAAAGTGGGTGAGATTATATCCTGCCTGGTTGGCCCTGTCCAGGGGTATTGTCTGACAGGGTCACAGAGTCCCCGACCCGAACTTGTCTCAGCCTACAGTATCTATGCTGCAATAATCTATGTGCCAGGGGGCTAGGGTCAGTCTGTTCTATCTGGGGAATTTCTCCTATCTTATCTGGTGTCCTGTGTGAACTTAAGTATGCTCTCTCAAATTCTACCCATCTCTCTTTCTTTCTCTCTTGGAGGACCTGAGCCCAAGGACAATGCCTCAGGACTACCTGGCCTGATGACTCCTGGATGTCCCCAGTCCAGCTGGTCATGTTGCTGATCCAGTTTCTGCTGTTTTGCCTGTGGCTATGGAACCCTGACCTGTTCACCAGACGTGCTACCTTGTCCTGGACCTCCTGTTTTTGACCCTCTCTCTCGCTCCCTCCCTATTTCTCTCTCTCTACCGCACCTGCTGTCTCGACCTCTGAATGCTCGGCTATGAAAAGCCAACTGACATTTACTCCTGAGGTGCTGACCTGATGCACCCTCTACAACCACTGTGATTATTATTTGACCCTGCTGGTCATCTATGAACGTTTGAACATCTTGAAGAACGATCTGGCCTTAAAATGGCCATGTACTATTATAATCTCCACCTGGCACAGCCAGAAAATGACTGGCCACCCCTCAGAGCCTGGTTCCTCTCTAAATTTGTTCCTAGATTCCTGCCTTTCTAGGGAGTTTTTTCCAGCCACCGTGCTTCTACATTTGCATTGTTTACTGTTTSGGGCTTTAGGCTGGGTTTCTGTATAAGCACTTTGTGACATCTGCTGATGTAAAAAGTGCTTTATAAATTCATTTGATTATACATTTGATTTGATGCACATCTGTATTCCCAGTCATGTGAAATCCATAGATTAGGGCCTATTTCAATTAACTGATTTCCTTATATGAACTATAACTCAGTCAAATCTTTGAAATTGTTGCATGTTGCGTTTATATTTTTGTTCAGTGTAGTTAATAGACCAATAAGAAAGAGAATTCCAAACCTCTCGGCCAATAACAGCTCATTTTAAGTTCCCCCCCCACTCTGACCACTCCCAGATAGTCCTAGCTAAATTATTTATTGAGTAATTGCTCTTTGCTAAGAGGCTATTGTTGTTTCTTTTTGACCATTTTAATTAAAAACAATCAGATTAAGGTAATAATTTTCCCCCAGAAATTATTTGATTTTGAGATTTAAAAACCGCTGCATTGGATCTTTAATGTTGTATCTTTCATACCTCCGTACTTACTTTAGTTGTATGCGCAAAGCATCATGGGTGTTAAATGTGGTTATCACTGCATTATATGTTATGACCCCTATGTCCAGACTACGCGCTGCGAATAGGACCCCACGGACACTAGGGGACCCCCGACCCCAATTTATTTTTATATACAGTGCATTCTGAAAATATCCAGACCCCTTGACTTTTTTCACATTTTGTTACGTTACAGCCTTATTCTAAAATTGATTTAAAATATATATATTCTAATCAATCTACACACAATACCCCATAATGACAAAGGAAAAACTGTTTTTTAGACATTTTTGCAAATGTATAAAAAAATTACTGAAATACGACATTTACATAAGTATCTCAGTACTTTGTTGAAGCACCTTTGGCAGCGATTACAGCCTTGAGTSTTCTAGAGTATGATGCTACAAGCTTGGCACACCTGTATTTGGGGAGTTTCTCCCATTCTTCTTTGCAGAACCTCTCAAGCTCTGTCAGATTGGATGGGGAGCGWTGCCGTACAGCTATTTTCAGGTCTCTCCAGAGATGTTCGATCAGGTTCAAGTCCGGGCTCTAGCTGGGCTACTCAAGGACATTCAGATACTTGTCCCAAAGCCACTCCTGTGTTGTCTTGGGTGTGTGCTTAGGGTCGTTGTCCTGTTGGAAGGTGAACCTTCACCCCAGTCTGAGGTCCTGAGCACTCTGGAGCAGGTTTTCATTAAGGATCTCTCTGTACTTTGCACCATTCATCTTTGCCACGATCCTGACTAGCATTGACTAGCCTCCCAGTCGCTGCCACTGAAAAACATCCCCACAGCATGATGCTGCCACCACCATGCTTCAACGTAGGGATGGTATTGGCCAGGTGATGAGCGGTGCCTGGTTTCCTCCAGATGTGACGCTTGGCATTCAGGCCAAAGAATTCAATCTTGGTTTCATCAGACAAGAGAATCTTGTTTCTCATGGTTTGAGAGTCTTCAGGTGCCTTCTGGAAAACTCCAAGCGGGCTGTCATGTGCTTTTTATTGAGAAGTGGCTTCCGTCTGGCCACTAGAATAAAGGCCTTATTGGTGGAGTGCTGCAGAGATGGTTGTCCTTCTGGAAGGTTCTCCCATCTCCACAGAGGAACTCTAGAGCTCTGTCAGAGTGACCATCGAGTTCTTGGTCACCTCCCTGACCAAGGCCTTTCTCCCCCGATTGCTCAGTTTGGCCCGGCGGCCAGCTCTAGTGTCACATATACTCCCTCTCCGGCCTCTAGGTCGTCAGGCTGCTGATTATCCCGCACACCTGTCACCATCATCAAGCACACCAGCGCCTCATGACACTCACCTGGACTCCATCACCTCCTTGATTATCTTCCCTATATCTGTCAGTCCCCTTGGTTCTTTCCTCAGGTGTTATTGACTCAGTTTCATGTCGGTGTGTTGTTTGTGTTTAGTGTTTATTGTTTTGTTTATTTATTAACACACTCACTCCCTGTACTTTCTTCCCGACTCAGCGCACTCGTTACAGAACAACACCTCTTCTAAGGGAATTATTTTTTGTTGTGTCAGTGTAAATGATGTCTGGGTCCGGGAGCCGCTACAGGCTCTCATGCCTCAGCCAGATCGCCAGGATCCCCTGCCTCAGGCGGCTTGTCGGGCTTTCATGCCTCCGCCGGCTCTTTAGGCTCCCCTGCCTCAGCCGGCTTGTCGGGCTTTCATGCCTCCGCCGGATCGCCAGGCTTCCCTGCGTCCACCGGCTCATCAGGCTTTCATGCCTCCGCAGGATCGCCAGTCTCCCCTGCTTCCACCGGCTCGCCAGACTCCCCTGCCTCAGCCAGTCTGACAGGTTCCCGCGCCCCATGTTATGATATGATCTATGATAGATATATTTTCGTGGTCTTGTTGTGCTACATATGAGTATATGAAGAAGGAGTCCTTGGCTTATGATGTAGCTGACCCTCCTCATTTCCGATTCATGTAGAATTTTTGGAAAAATCTGGTGAAGTTGACCAAATCTCCGGACACATTTTCAAGGAATAGTTTTGAGGGAAATACTCCTTAAAACTTCTTATGGCTGCAATCCCGTTAACGGGATGATATGACAACAGCCAGTGAAAGTGCAGGACGCCAAATTCAAACAACAGAAATCTCATAATTAAAAATTCCTCAAACATACATGTACTGTATTTTATACCATTTTAAAGGTAATCTTGTTGTTAATCCCACCAACGTATCCGATTTCAAATAGGCTTTACAGCGAAAGCACCACAAACGATTATGTTAGGTCACCGCAAAAATCACAGAAAAACACAGTCCTTTTCCAGCCAAAGACAGGAGTCACAAAAGCAGAAATAGAGTTAAAATTCATCACTAACCTTTGATGATCTTCATCAGATGACACTCATAGGACTTTCATGTTACACAATACATATATGTTTTGTTCGATAAAGCTCATATTTATTTCAAAAACCTCAGTTTACATTGGCGCCATGTTCAGGAAATGCCTCCAAAATATCCGGAGAAATTGCAGAGAGCCACGTCAAATAACTATATATCTCATCATAAAACTTTGATGAAAGATACATGTTTACATAGAATTAAAGATACACTTGTCTTAATGAAACCGCTTGTGTCAGATTTCAAAAAAGCTTTATGGCAAAAGCACAATATTCAATAATCTGAGAACAGCGTTCAGCCACAAAAGGAAGCCATACCCACCAAATTGTGCAGTCAACAAAACTCATAAAAGCATTATAATCTTCACTTACCTTTGCTGATCTTCGTCGGAATGCACTCCCAGGACTCCCACTTCCACAAGAAAGGTTTGTTTTGTTCGGTAATGTCCATCATTTATGTCCAAATAGCTATTTTTGTTAGCGTGTTTGGTAAACAAATCCAAAGTCAGAAAGCGCGTTCACTAAAAGCTGACGAAATGTCAAAAAGTTCCGTAACAGTCAGTAGAAACATGTCAAACGATGTATTGAATCAATCTTTAGAATGTTTTTAACATAAATCTTCAGTTATGTTCCAACCGGAGAATTACATTGACTGATGTGCGATGGAACAGAGCTCCCTCTCATGTGAACGCGCATGGTCAGAGCATGGCCAGGTCATGGTAGACCTGACTATTTCCTGTCTCCTTCGGCCCCACTACACAGTAGAGGGACCAGACAAGGTTCTACAGGCTGTTGACATCTAGTGGAAGCCGTAGGAAGTGCAAACTCATCCATATCCCACTGTGTGTTCTGTAGGGGCTGTGTTGAAAATCGACCAACCTCAGAATTCCCACTTCCTGCTTGGATTTTTTCTCAGGTTTTTGCCTGCCATATGAGTTCTGTTATACTCACAGACATCATTCAAACAGTTTTAGAAACTTCAAAGTGTTTTCTATCCAATACGAATAATAATATGCATATATTAGCAACTGGGACTGAGGAGCAGGCCGTTTACTCTGGGCACCTCTGTGCACCTTTCATCCAAGCTACTCAATACTGCCCCTGCAGCCATAAGAAGTTAAAGTCAGAGGGCTATTGCAATAAACGACATGAGATCCTTTTTCAATTAATCAATCTCTGACTTTACACATACGGGGTCTATTCAATGTACTATGAGAAACATTCCTCTGGCTCTGCAGGATTAGTAAATCACACCTCAAGGAAAAGAGGAGGAGGATGAGGGACGGAGGGCTCTGGTTGCACTTTCCTGCTCCCATCCAATCCCACGCCAACTCTCTGTAGTTCTTTTCTCTCTCCCAGAGGCCTTATGTCCAACCCTTGTTCCTTTCCTCCCGAACGCGCCCGTCTTCCTTAAAGGTATCTTCTTCCGAAACTTTCCCCTCCTCCTAAACGCCTTGCATGCACCTACATTTCTCAAGCAAGAATTTTGCTAGAACTGTCTGGGAGTGGTCTCAGTTGGGAGGGGAAAACTGAAAACTAGCTGTTTTTGGTAGATATTTGGAATTTCTTATTGATCTATTAACGAATTTACCGCCTAGTGATGTCACCAGGCAGGACAAAACTCAATCAAACTAATCCAGGCTTAACTTCTAGGAGGCCTTTTCAAACAGCTATTACAATAAAAGGGAATTATCATAATTTTCTAAATGTCACAGTATTATTCCAACCTCGAATGTAGGTTTATATACAGTACCAGTGAAAAGTTTGGACACACCTACTCATTCAAGGGTTTTTCTTTATTTTTACTATTTTCCACATTGTAAAATAATAGTGAAGACATCAACACTATGAAATAACACATATGGAATCAAGTAGTAACCAGAAAAGTGTTAAACAAATCAAAATATATTTTAGATTCTTCAAAGTAGCCACCCTTTTCCTTGAATCTCTGAAGCTGGAAACACTTATCTCCCTCACTAGCTTTAAGCACCAGCTGCCAGAGCAGCTCACAGGTTACTGCTCCTGTACATAGCCTATCTATAATTTAGCCCAAACAACTACCTCTTCCCCTACTGTATTTATTTATTTTGCTCCTTTGCACCCCATTATTTATATTTTGCACATTCTTCCACTGCAAATCTACCATTCCAGTGTTTTACTTGCTCTATTGTATTTACCTCGCCACCATGGCCTTTTRTTCCCCTTTACCTCCCTTATCTCACCTCATTTGCTCACATTGTATATAGACTTATTTTTCTACTGTATTATTGACTGGTACTGTATATTTTGTTTGGGAATATATAAACCACATAAATACTACACTTTATGATATAATAATACAGTACTTACTATATAATTTTGTATTAAACTGTAGAATACTATAGTACTGTAGTATCCCTTGATCATGTGTAGTACTTAGTATTGAATTTGGTAGTATACTGTAGAATACTATTGTAAATACTACAGCATTATACACAAAAAAACACTGTAGTAAATACTACCGAAATGTTCGCAAAACACTAGTCTACAAAAAACATTTTTTGGGAACTATAGTAAATACTACAGTATTTAATTTGTCTATACCCTGCCCATTCCCTTCCCCTATATACCTATTTGTGCCACCTGTAAGTGAGAAACCTACATGCCATGTATAGACCATACTGTGTTCCCTATACTTACAGAAAAGAGCAGAAGCTCTGAACTCTCCATTCAGAACCCAGTCCTACCTACTTACAGGTTATGAAAAATGTGCTCTATCAGTATTTCTCCAGTAGGTTTCCTCAAGGAGAAAGCCCCCCACTTCTATATCAAAGATAACAACAAAAAACACTTTAGTAAATAATACAGTAATGTCCCCAAAAACCCTACAGTAAATACTACAGTATACTATACTACAGTRCTCAAAAAGACTACACTAAATACTAAAGTATACTACAGCCCGCAAAAACACTACAGTAAATACTACAGTATACTACAATCAGCAAAAACACTACAGTAACTACTATAGTATTTACACTTAGTGTACAAAACATTAGGAACACCTTCCAAATGAAAATCCTTCTTTAACCTGTCTCCTCCCCTTCATCTAAACTGATTGAAGTGGATTTAACAACTGACATCAATAAGGGATCATAGCTTTCCTGGATTCCCCTGGTCAGTCTATGTCATGGAAAGAGCAGGTGTTCCTAATGTTTTGTACACTCAGTGTACTACTCTTTTTTAAACTACAATATGCATACTATAGTAAACAGTAAATACTACAGTAAAGTCCGCAAAAACACTACAGTCACATTTTTGATTGCACTGGGCCTTTACATACTCATCACTATTGGGAGAAGACAATTTACTTGCCCCAAGTACTTTAAACAATGCATTAACATAAAGTTTTGCAGTATAAAGGACTTGCATTATGTTTTATCACTGATATACTATATAATCATGGACCATGAAAACATAGGTGTAGACATAATCTTTGGCTCCCTATCTGAAAATGTTCAGGGCCCCAAACTGTACAAGTGTACCAAGTTTCATGCTATTATGAAAAAGTAAAGAAATGCACCTAAAATGTGCAGATATCTCCTGGACTACATTTCATCTTGCTTGGTAGTATGCCAGCAGTGGATGATGTTTTTGTACTTTTTGAAGAAAACATATTGTTTAGTATGATTGCATGCATGTGATATCAGCTTTAGTACAGTCCTGCCCTCAGGACAATGTAACCAGTTTTATAAAATTAAAAKGTTTCCAGTGATATGTTTCTCTTGAATTCTGATTTCTGTCAGAAGACATGTTTCCACAGGTGGGGCACACCCACCAAAAGACTGAGCAGATGGGTAAGTGTGTGTGTGAGAGAGCCCACTGAGAGCCCACTGTTTCTTACTTTAAGTCAGCACTTTCTAGTATTATGTGTGTGAGTGTGTGAGTGAGTGAGTGAGTGAGAGAAAAGAGATAGCTGATGAGAGTGACCTCTGTTTGGAGGAAGAGGTGTAGTCATGATGAAGCATGTGACCACAGGCAGGTAGAGTAGGTCAGGTGAGTGGTGCCAGGTGAGTCCGGTGAGTTCCAGGCAGGCGTATTGGTTTCCTCTGTCATCAGCGTCCTTTGTCCCTCTGCATGGCAGCAGCACATAACTTCTCTGGCTGGCTGTCAATGAGGAACCTCATTTAATCAGTCTCTATCTCTATCCAAGTATGGTGAATGCTTTGCGTACATTTGCTATAACAATACATTACATTACACAGCAATGAACATCATGTTTTCTCATGTGCCTGCATAGAAGAGAGCCATAGCAGCTATTTGATAAAGTCATCTGAACCCATTAAAGACCTAAACAAGTTTGTATATAAACATTTTTATTATAACATTTTGTAGTGTTTTTTTGTTCATCGTTGTGGGCGGTACTATACTTTTCGTTTTTCACAAACACATTTTCTACACGGACGAATTACACAGACGGACAACGCTGGGGTTTCCATAGAAACCGAGCGGGAGAACTCAAATTAGCATTTTAACAAAGTGTTGAATGCAAACGGTAATACATCTATAAGCTAAACAACTCTTTAATCTAAGAGCGACATTAGTTAGTTGCATGCTGTCGAGGTGCGTTACAAACCGCTGCTAGCTTAGCTCTCCTAACGGTAATGTAACGTTAGCTAACGTAAGCTACGTACGAGCTAACGCGTTACCTAGTGAGCAACGTCTGCTTTCATTTCGGATATTGTGTGTTTGTGTGTGTGTGTGCGCGCGCGTAATGTGTTTTCACGATGCAGTGTGTGCATTGACCCTCTAGACTTTGATGTGTGTTCTCTAGCCTGCAGGCTAATGATGGAGCTGACCTGGACACCCAGTTGGCATGTAAGGAGAAAGAGTGGAAGGAGCTCCAGACCCTACGGTCCAGCAGCAGGATATGTCCCTCCGTGACGCACAGGAACAGCTCTCTCTCCTAGGCAACGCTTCCAGCAGCTCAAGGAGGACTTCTGCTTTAACCTGGCCGTGCTGGAGGAGAGAGACAGAGAGTTGGAGAGATATGACGCCATTGCTGCCCGTGCACAGGCCACAGAGACTGCCAGGTCAATCATTCATCAAATGTATTTATTAAACCCCTTTTAACATTGTGTGTGTGTGTGTGTGTGTGTGTGTGTGTGTGTGTGTGTGTGTGTGTGTGTGTGTGTGTGTGTGTGTGTGTGTGTGTGGTGTGTGTGTTGTGTGGTGGTTGGTGTGTGTGTGTGTGTGAGAGAGAGAGAGTAATGTTGTATTATTTGTTATGTATCCTATGACCCACTGGAATACATTGACTATTGTCACTGAGAGGACTATTCTAGCTTATAACATGTGCCTTTCCTTATTGAAGGCAGGAGGAGTTGAGTCAGTTACATATCCAGATAGCCAAGCTGCAGGATGACAGGGAGAGCGAGGCAAGGGAGGTGAGACACAGCCAGCAGAGAGCTGCCGAACACAGGCTGCAGCTAGAGAGGCTCCAGAGGTGAGTGGGGTGGGGTTAAGGGCAGGGGAGTGGGGTACAGGTGGGATGGTTGCCCCAATTTTATTCCAATTCAAAAGACTCACACTAACAAAGCTCTTGGGGGGGGCTCTTTTCCCTCACTGTTTCCCAGTAATTGTCACTGACTAACTGTAGTTAGAGGACAGCCTAACGAACATGCTGAGAGAAGAATGCCGGCCTCTGGTCTCAAACAAAGATGTCTATTAAGGCTGATGATTACCCTAGATTGTTGTACACATTACATGATGCCCCAGCCCTACATTTAGCCCCACTGTGACTCACCAGGCCCATCTGTATGGGTTATATTTAGACAGGACCCAGTAGGGGTCCATTTACAGTGCCTTCAGAAAGTATTCATACCCCTTGATTTATTCCGCATTTTGTTGTGTTACAGCCTGAATTCAAATTGGATTAAAGTGTGTTTTTTCTCACCCATCTACACACAATACCCCATAATGACAAAGCAAAACATGTTTTTAGAACATTTGGCAAATTTATTGAAATTMAAATACAGAAATATCAAAATTACATAAGTATTCACAACCCTGAGTCAATACATGTTAGAATCACATTTGGCAGTGATTAAAGCTGTGAGTCTTGCTGGGTAAGTCTCTAAAAGCTTTGCACACCTTTTAAGCTCTGTCAAGTTGGGAGTTGATCATTGCTAGACAGCCATTTTCAAGTCCTAACATAGATTTTCAAGCAGATTTAAGTCACAACTGTAACTAGGCCACTAAGGAACATTCAATGTCGTCTTGGTATATTTGGCCTTGTGTTTTAGATTATTGTCTTGCTGAAAGGTGAATTTGTCTCCCAGTGTTTGTTGGAAAGCCGAGTCGACCAGGTTTTCCTCTGTGGTTTTGCCTGTGCTTGGCTCTATTCCATTTATTTTTATCATAAAAAAACTCCCTATTCCTTGCCGATGACAATAACATGATGCATCCACCACCATTCTTGAAAATATGAAGAGTGGAACTCAGTGATGTGTTGTATTTGCCCCAAACATAACACTTTGTATTCAGGACAAAAAGTTCATTTTTTTAGCAAAGTATTACTTTAGTGCCTTATTGCAAACAGGATGCATGTTTTGGAATATTTATACTTTTTACCCCTTTTTCATGATATCCAATTGGTAGTTACAGTCTTGTCCCATCGCTGCAACTCCATACATTTATCTGTATGTGTGGGGTAGAGAGATGAGGTAGTCATTAAAAAATCATGTTAAACACTATTATTGCATACAGAGTGATTCCATGCAACTTATTATGTGACTTGTTAAGCACATTTTTACTCCTGAACTTATTTAGGCTTGCCATAACAAAGGGGTTGAATACTTATGGACTCCAGACATTTCAGCTTTTCATTTGTAATTTATTTGTAAAAAAAATAAAATAATTGAAAATACATAATTCCACTTTGACATTTTTGGGTATTGTGTAGCTCAGTTGGTAGAGCATGGCGCTTGCAACATCAGGGTTGTGGGTTCGATTCCCACAGGGGACCAGTACGAAATAAGTATTAAAATGTATGCAATCACTACTCTTAAGTCGCTCTGGATAAGAGTGTCTGCTGAATGACTAAAAAAGTGATTTGAACTGTGTAACTCTTAGCCTCATAGCAGGCAAAACACTTAACCTGAAATATATGAAAGTCCTCTCCATGGTTCCTCCGTGTTCTCAACTTTGAGAGGTAATCTAGTGTCGTGGTGGTTTCAGTGACTGGTGTCTGTGTATTTCCTGATGCCATGATGGCTTTTGCATCCTGTGTGTGTGTATTTGCCAATGTCATGATGGCTTCAGTGTCTGGTGTGTGTGTCATCTTTCTGTGACTCAGCGGTCAGGCTGGGGACCTTCAGAAGCAGAGAGCGGAGTACGACGGGATGAAACGAGATCTCCAACGCAGGGTCCAGGAGGTGGAGGGACAGCTTGCTCTACAGAAGCAGGTACACACACACACTTGGCAAGGGGCTTTTTTATGGTGCTCCCGAGTGGCACAGCGGTCTAAAGCACTGCATCTCAGTGCTAGAGACGTCACTACAGCCTGGAATCTAACCAGGGTCTGTATCACAACCGGCTGTGATTGGGAGTCCCATAGGGCGGGGCACAGTTGGCCCAGCGTCGTTAGGGTTTGGCCGGGGTAGGCCGTCATTGTAAATAAGAATTTGTTCTTAACGTTAAATAAAGGTTAAATAAAATATAAGGTAAGTGGGAGGGAGGGTGCAGTGGTTGGCCGCTCTTCTCTAATTTTAACAGAAGAGTCGCCTTTCCCTGTGGAAACCACTTGCAGACAAGACATTTAAACCAGATCAGCCAGATGGGCGATATCTTTACAATTACAGTCTGGACAAAAAAGCAGTTCATCTACCCTGATTAAAATAGTAAATCGCCATTAGACCAGCCCGTAGTAAACTTTTTGAAAAAAATGTTTTTGACTGGATTTTATTTCACTGTAAACAGATTAACAACAGACTTTCAGCATTCTTATAGGGAAGGGCACTCAACATGTACAGCACTGAGACAAATGACTGATGATTGGAAATTGATAATAAGAAGATTGTGGGAGCTGTATTGCTAGACTTGATATTATCGATCATAATCTGTTGCAGAATTTTTTTTCCTGTTATGGCTTTACATCCTCTGCCATATTGTGGATTGAGAGCTACTAATAGAACACAGTCAGTGTTTTCTTTAATGGAAGCCTCTAACATAAACCAGATAGAGTGTGGTGTTCCTCAAGGCAGCCGTCTCGGCGCTCAACTGTTCTAGATTTTTTTTACTATTGACCTGTTAGCGTTGAATAAAGCCTGTGTGTATCTATGTACGCAGATGACTAAACATTATACACGTCAGCTTCCACAGGAAGTGAAATCACTGCAACCCTTAACAAATAGCTGTAGTCAGTTTTAGAATGTGTTGCTAGTAATAATCTAGTCCTAAATATATATACACAGTGGGGAGAACAAGTATTTGATACACTGCCYATTTTGCAGGTTTTCCTACTTACAAAGCATGTAGAGGTCCAAAAATCCAGAAAATCGCATTTTATGATTTTTAAGTAATTAATTTACATTTTATTGCATGACATAAGTATTTGATCACCTACCAACCAGTAAGAATTCCGGCTCTCACAGAKCTGTTAGTTTTTCTTTAAGAAGACCTCCTGTTCTCCACTCATTACCTGTATTAACTGCACCTGTTTGAACTCGTTACCTGTATAAAAGACACCTGTCCACACACTCAATCAAACAGACCCTCTCCACAATGGCCAAGACCAGAGAGCTGTGTAAGGACATCAGGGATAAAATTGTAGACCTGCACAAGG
>NW_019957534.1:198090-274466 GCF_002910315.2 Salvelinus sp. IW2-2015 | reverse complement strand
CCAAAGAGAGAGATACAGTGGGGAGAAGGGGAGAAGCAAGTATTTGATACACTGCGATTTTGCAGGTTTTTCCTACTTACAAAGCATGTAGAGGTCTGTAATTTTTTATCATGGTACACTTCAACTGTGAGAGACAAAAATCCAGAAAATCACAATGTATGATTTAAGTAATTAATTTGCATTTTATTGCATGACATAAGTATTTGCTCTCAGAAATGCAGACTTAATATTTGGTACAGAAACCTTTTTTGCAATTACAGAGATCATACGTTTCCTGTAGTTTCTTACCAGTTTGCACACACTGCAGCAGGGATTTTGGCCCACTCTCCATACAGACTCTCCAGATCCTTCAGGTTTCGGGGCTGTCTGGGCAATACGGACTTCAGCTCCCTACAAAGATTTTCTATTGGGTCAGGTCTGGAGACTGGCTAGGCCACTCCAGGACCTTGAGATGCTTCTACGGAGCCACTCCTTAGTTGCCGCTGGCTGTGTGTTTCGGTCGTTGTCATGCTGGAAACCCAGCCACGACCCTCTTCAATGCTCTTACTGAGGAAGGAGGTTGTTGGCCAAGATCTCGCGATACACTTGGTCCCATCCATCCTCCCCTCAATACGGTGCAGTCGTCGCTTCCCCTTTGCAAGAAAAGCATCCCCAAAAGAATGATGTTTCCACCTCCATGCTCACGGTTGGGAATGGTTCTTGGGGGTTGTACTCATCCTTCTTCTTCTCCAACACGGCGAGTGGAGTTTAGACCAAAAGCTCTATTTTTGTTCATCAGACCACATGACCTTTCCCATTCCTCCTCTGGATCATCCAGATTGGTCATTGTCAAACTTCAGACGGGGCCTGGACATGCGCTGGCTTGAGCAGGGGACCTTGCGTGCGCTGCAGATTTTAATACATGACGGGTAGTGTTTTACTGAATGGTTGTCTTGAGACTGTGTCCCAGCTCTTTCAGTCATTTGACCAGTCCTGCCATGTAGTTCTGGGCTGATCCCTCACCTTCCTCATGATCATTGATGCCACCCGAGGTGAGATCTTGCATGGAGCCCCAGACGAGGGTGATTGACCGTTATCTTGAACTTCTTCATTTTCTAATAATTGCGCCAACAGTTGTTGCTTCTCACCAAGCTGCTTGCCTATTTCCTGTAGCCATCCCAGCCTTGTACCTCTACATGCTTTGTAAGTAGGAAAACCTGCATAATCGGCAGTGTATCAAATACTTGTTCTCCCCACTGTATATATAAACTAAAAGCATTGTATTTGGGACAAATCATTCGTGAAACCCTAAACCTCATTTAAATCTAGTAATGAATAATGTGGCGATTGACCAAGTTGACGAAACTAAACTGCTTGGTGTAACCCTAGATTGTAAGCTGACATTGTCAAATGCTGCAATGAAGTATATAGGCAAATTACAGTTGGCTCAGAACAGAACAAAGTCAGAGCAATGTATACAGAGGGCTAATTTATACAGCATGCATATCAATCTCAAGTAGAGGAGAGATTGACTGCATCACTACTGGTCTTTTTGATAGGTATTGACGTGTTAAAAATACCAAACCGTCTGTTCAATCGGTTAACACACAGCTGTCACTCATACATGCCCCACGAGACATGCCACCAGAGGTCTCTTCACAGTCCCTAAGTCCAAAACAGAGGCTAGGAAATGCACAGTACTATATAGAGCCATGACTACATGGAACTCTTTAACCTCAAGCTAGCAGTAAAAATGTTTTAGATCAAACAACACCTCACGGCACAACGCGGACTGTGAAGAGACACACACACTCCACACTCACTCACACATCGGACTGTGAAGAGACACACACACTCCACACTCACTCACACATCGGACTGTGAAAGCAGACACACACACTTCCACACTCACTCACACATCGGACTGTGAAGAGACACACACACTCCACACTCACTCACACATCGGACTGTGAAGAGACACACACACTCCACACTCACTCACACATGATTATTATATAATAATGGAGCAATGTAAATTTGTATAATGCACAATGTTTTGTTTGATGTGATGTTTAATCTCTGTTTGGACCCCAGGAAGAGCATCTGCTGCCTTGGGGATCCTAATAAAATACTAATACTATACCAACTGCCTGCTAAACCTCTGTGTGTGTTTTTATGTGTACATGTGCGGGTTTGTGTTTGAGCATACTTGTGTGAGTGTGGTATTTCAGTCTAAACTCTGTGGCATGCAGCGTGTCCTGCTGCTGGCTGTTGTCCTGGCTCTTTGCTGTGTCACTCGATCTCTAGAGAGAATACCCCCCTTTGAGCAGCACTGTGTGTGTGTGTGTGTGTTAGTCTGACTGTGTGTGTGTGCGAATTTGTGTGTTTGTGTGTGATTACACCCACAGCCCCACCCAAATCTGTAACGTAAGGAGAGAAGGTATTAACACCTGCTGTGATGAATGAGGCTGGCTTGTCTGCTAGTTTTGGCTCTGTGTATGGCGTCTGGAATAGGTCAGCTGGAAATATACCTTTCAGGGATGTCTGTCTGGGATATTTGGAAACTTCATCAGGAATTCATCATCCTCTCTATCCCTCACATGTTCAGGAGATGATGACAGACTTTGATAATGAGATGAGGCAGAGAGAGCATGAGTTCAACCTGAGGATGGATGAGATGAGAGCCGTGGTCCTGTCTCACGAACTCAGGGTAAGGAGCAGGTGTGTGTTTACCTACCTCCAGGTAAAACTGCTGAGTAAGATGGGAAGATATGTGCTGATACTTTATGTGCGTGCGTGTGTGTGTGTGCGTGCCTCTCCCCAGGTGAAGCTGCTCTCTAAGGAAACAGAGGTCCACTCCCAGGCTCAGGCTCAGGCTGTGGAGGCCCTGAAGGCCTCAGAGGATCTCTGTCAGCACACACACACACAGCTACAGCACAGACACTGGGAAATAAAGGACATCACTGCCGTCAAGGACGCAAGGTGTGTGTGTGTGTCCTACCACGTTGACTTAGAATTATTCATGCCAACGTTATTTCCCATAATTTCCCATGTCTTAGATAAAATGTGATTGTCATTTCTCAGGATAAAGGAGCTGGTGGACAAACTAAAAGCGCTACAGACCAAGAGGAAGAGAGAGGAGGAAGTCTACAACAAGAAGTGCGTCCTACTATACAAATTCAACATAAGACCGCAAAGTCAAACTACCAGCATATCAGCAGTAGTCCTAGACTAATGGTAGTCTAATGGTGAGTCTTTTGATGTTCCCATCTATAGGCATGAGCAATTGGACCGGGGAGTGCGTGAGAGAGAGGCTCAGCTGGATGCGTTAAGGGACGCTCACAGAGAACAGCTACGACAGGCGGAGACACATACAGGTCAGCTACAGTCAAAACTGGAAGCCATGGCAACACACACACACAGGACCCAGAGAGACCACGAGGACACACTGCGAGAGAGAGGTCAACAGATAGACAGGTGAAACACTGTGTGTGTGTGTGTGTGTGTGTGTGTGTGTGTGTGTGTGTGTGTGTGTGTGTGTGTGTGTGTGTGTGTGTGTGTGCACGTTCTGCATTAACTGTCTGTTTTTTATGGGTGAGTGTGTATGTGCTTTATTTAAGCCCTGGATGATTACAGTGTTTGCACATGCTCAGTGAGTGAGAGGGAGTGTGTGAGACAGTGTGTGGGCATACTTTACTCTGAAGCTGTCTGTCAGGAAGCAGTGATTATGTAACAATGTGTGAAAGGAAAAAGAGCCTCCAAGGTGCTCTTTTAAGGGGATGAAACACACAGAACATTCAGCAATCATCACAACATCACACTTTGTTCATAAATGACTCTTAACAAATAACGTAATCTCGTTTCATGCGCGGGTTTTTTTTTTTTTTTTTGTTTTTTTCGTTCGAAATTATCCCCGCGTATACAGTGAATGCCGAAATAGAAAACTTTTTTGTTTTTTACATTAAGGCAACTATTAGCATTATACAAATAAGTGACTCAGTGTAGGCGTTTCACTGCTCTTCAGACTGGGCGCTGCTTCGACTGCGCGTCTGGCAGTGTTCTCTTCTTCTGAAGCCCGCGGTGCAGGTGTGTTCCGGGAAAGAACTAGTGGATAGGCACTGTTTGTCGCTCTTTTTTTCTTTTGCAAAAAAGATCTTGTACAACCGCTGCAGGCCACCGATTACGTTGCAGAATGTATGAACGGCTCATCAAAGGGTCCATTCCTCAGCTACTCGCTTAAGTTCGTGGCCATGTCCGCACCATGGTTGCTACGCGAGCCAAGGTTAGTCTCTTCCTCATCTCTCGTGTCCTCTTCTCCTTTCTTACTTCATCGTCGCTTTGTGGCTTTGTCATTTCTGCAGCTCTGCATCGTCAGCGGCTGGTGTGCTCATCAATGCAGGGGTTTATTCATCCTGGACTCATGTCATTAAAGCCGTCTCCTCAATCTGTTTAGCCAGATTCAGCAGCTGTTTCTACGGCAGAGTGGTGGACCTCTGTCAAGCGAGGCTCCGGTTGCGTTTTGCACTGCTCTGCGCATAGTTTTTCCTCAGCAAAAAAAAAAAAAATGCATTATGAAAATCGCGCGAAATAGCGAATCCGCGATAAGTGAACGCGAAGTGGCGAGGATCACTGTAGACAGTGAAAATATACAGGTGTAGGATCTTAATTTGATCACCTGTTGCAGGAGAACTTTCCGCAACTTTCCTAGTTTTTTATATATAATATATATATATAATAATATATAATATATATATATATAATATAAATATAGTTATATATAATATTAGGACTAGATTAGGACAGATTAGGACTTAGATTAAATTCTAAACTTGTAGTGTATTTGAGGTTTAAAAAGAGCTTCTGAAGTCTGTAATTTCACTTTGAAATCAACCCTAAAAATGTACATTCATTATAATCACACGAATAATTTACCTTTCCTTTGCTGCAAAACACAGTTACTATTTGTAAAACAACACTGAATAGATTCATGGCTCACATCCAGGATGTTAAAGGTATTTCTTAATAAAAGGAGGTGAACATTTTAGTGTTGTTTCGGTACGACAACATACCTGTGTGTTTTGTGTTGTGAAGGCTTCGTATGGAGCTGGAGACGACTCGTAGTGGCTGGGACACGTACATCACTCAGGTCTCTAAGGAGACGGTTTTTAAGGACACAGAACTAGCGCTGCAGGAGAGATAGAAAGCAAATTACGGACCGAACTTGATCGGCAGGGGGAGACGGAAAGGTTGGTTTGTGTGTATTTTTTGCAGGTAAAAAGGTAGTTGTATAGTGTGTGTATGCTCAGGTGTTAACACAGTGTGTGGTGGTGTGTGTTGGTGGTGTGTGTGTGTGTGTGTGTGTGTGTGTGGTGGTGTGTGTTGTGTTGTGTGTGTGTGTGTGGTGTGTGTGTGGTGTGTGTGTGTGTGGCGCGTGAGAGCGTGCTCTGCTTGCTGCTGCTTGCTTGTGTATGCGTGTGTATCCCAGGTACAAGCAGCAGCTGTTTGTGGGTGTGGAGCGAGAGAAGGCTCTAGAGCAGAGAAGATACAGGTGGAGCTGGAGTGGCAGAGACGCGTGCGAAGACAACAAGACTGAAACACTTGCACAGTGAAGAGTTAATACAGGGCTGACACAGGCCAGAGACCAGGTGAGACTCTCCATTCTCATACAGGTGTACATACAGTTGAAGTCGGAAGTTTACATACACCTTAGCAAATACATTTAAACTCAGTTTTCACAATTCCTGACATTTAATCCTAGTAAAAATTCTGTCTTAGGTCAGATAGGATACCACTTTATTTTAAGAATGTGAAATGTCAGAATAAAAGTAGAGAGAATGATTATTTCAGTTTTATTTCTTTCATCACATTCCAGTGGGTCAGAAGTTTACATGCACTCAGTTAGTATTTGGTAGCGTTGCCTTTAAATTGTTTAACTTCGGTCAATGTTAAGGTAGCCTTCCACAACTTCCCACAATAAGTTGGGTGAATTTGGGCTGATTCTCCTGACAGCTGGTGTAACTGAGTCAGGTTTGTGGCCTCCTTGCTCGCACATGCTTTTTCAGTTCTGACCACAAATTTCTATAAGATTGAGGTCAGGGTTTGTGATGGCCACTCCAATACCTTGACTTTGTGTCCTTAAGCCATTTTTCCACAATTTGAAGTATGCTTGGGGTCATTGTCCATTTGGAAGACCCAACTTCTGACTGATGTCTTGAGATGTTGCTTCAATATATCACTATAATTTTCCTCTCTCATGATGCCATCTATTTTGTGAAGTGCACCAGTCCTCCTGCAGAAAGCACACCACAACATGATGCTGCCACCCCGTGCTTCACAGTTGGGATGGTGTTCTCGGGTTGCAAGCCTCCCCTTTTCCTCCAAACATAATGATGGTCCATTAGGGCCAGAACATTATTTTTGTTTCATCCGGCCAGAGGACATTTCTCCAAAAAGTACGATCTTTCTCGCCATGTGCAGTTGCAACCCGTAGTCTGGCTTTTTTATGGCGGTTTTGGAGCAGTGGCTTCTTCCTTGCTGAGCGGCCTTTCAGGTTATGTCGATATAGGACTCGTTTTACTGTGGATATAGATACTTTTGTACCTGTTTCCTCCAGCATCTTCACAAGGTCCTTTGCTGTTGTTCTGGGATTGATTTACACTTTTCGCACCAAAGTACGTTAATCTCTAGGAGACAGAACTGCCGCTCCTTCCTGAGCGGCATGACGGCTGTGTGGTCCCATGGTATTTATACTTGCGTACTATTGTTTGTACAGATGAACGTGTTGCCTTCAGGCATTTGGAAATTGCTCCCAAGGATGAACCAGGCTGATTTGGCTGATTTCTTTTGATTTTACAATGATGTCAAGCAAAGATGCACTGAGTTTGAAGGTAGGCCTCAGAAGCTTCTAAAGCCATGAGATAATTTTCTGGAATTTTCCAAGCTGTTTAAAGACACAGTCAACTTAGTGTATGTAAACTTCTGACCCACTGGAATTGTGATACAGTGAAGTGAAATAATCTGTCCGTAAACAATTGTTGGAAAATGTACTTGTGTCATGCACAAAGTAMAAGTCCTAACTGACTTGCCAAAACTATATTGTTAACAAGACATTTATGGAGTGGTTGAAAAACGAGTTTTAATGACTCCAACCTAAGTGTATGTAAACTTCCGACTTCAACTGTATATAGTACCAATGGTGGAAAAAGTACCCAAATGTCATACTTGAGTAAAAGTAAAGATACCTTAATACAAAATTACTCAAGTAAAAGTGAGTCACCCAGTAAAATACTACTTGAGTAAAAGTCTAAAAGGTATTTTCTTTTAAATATACTTAAGTATCAAAAGTAAATGTAATTGCTAATATAAGTATTAAAAGTATAAATCATTTCAAATTCCTTATATTTTTCAAACAAGACGGCACAATGTTCTTGTTTTTTTTAATGTACGGATAGCCAGGGCCACCCTCCAACACTCAGACATAATTTACAAACAAAGCATTTGTGTTTAGTGAGTCTGTCAGATCAGAGGCAATAGGGATGACTAGGGATGTTCTCTTAAGTGCTTGAATTTGAGCATTATCCTGTCCTGCTAGCCATTCAAAATGTAACAAGTACTTTTGGGTGTCAGGGAAAATGTAGAGTAAAAAGTACATCATTTTCTTTAGGAATGTAGTAAAAAAAGTAAAAGTAAAAGTTGTCAAAAATATAAATAGTAAAGTACAGATACTCAAAAAAACTACTTAAGTAGTACTTTAAAGTATTTTTTACTTAAGTACTTTTCACCACTGAATAATACTAGTGAGCCCATATACCAGTGCAAGTCGAGGTGGAAAGATATGGTCAAGATCGGTAGAGGCCTCTCCTCATCATCAGTTCATTGTGATTCTGTATTTCCTGTTGACCTCAGGCTAGTGCGGAGCTGAGAGAGAAGGAGAGAGAACTACAGGATATGGCGGTACTACTGCACACTGTTACCAAGGAGAGAGACCAGGCCCTGGGTCTGCCAATCAGAGAACAGGTAAGAGACCAACTAAAACACAGGGGAGGGATGTCGTCCAATCATGTTGGAGCTGTAACTACTTGCCACAGAGTTAAAGGTGAGAGTGATGGATTACAGTAACATGACTGGTCTGTTATGAGAGAGACAGAAAGAGATAATAATACCTAGATGTCCTACTGCGGATCTATTTCTGTGTGCAAAAGAGAAATGTTCTGTGTTACTAACCCCTTCACCCCACAAACCAGTGTTGTTACAACAGCTATTCTAAAAATAGCACTTGAGTCCCACTTGAAGTGGGAATCGGAGTAGGGTGTTAGACTACAGTACAGTGGGGGACCAGAGTGTGTGTGGGAGGGGGGGGGGACTGACTTTGCCTAAGAAACCCTAGCCCTTGAGTGATGTTACCACAGCTATTCTGAAGAACAGCAGGAGCCCCACATGTGTCCTGGATAGTGAGAGAAAGGGAGTAGGGCGATAGGCGGAAGCATGGGGAGGAGTGGAGTTTGGGTGTGAGAGATGGATTTTGGGGGGGTGCATGACTGATACGGTATCCCCTCACCCCTGTCTCCAGGCTGGTGGTTAGTCTTGAGCATGTAAAGGTCTTTAAATAGTGCAGCCTTCTGACAGAATGGCTGCACCCTCTCTCTCACATTCTGACAGCCCTTATACCATTCCAACAGACTACAGCCACCCTTACGCTTCCACATTCTGACCAAGCTAACAGACAACAGCCAAACCACTAATCATAAGGGCAGACTGCCGGGAGTGGGGGGGAGTGATAGACTATGGGAGACAGACACAGAGAAATAGAGACAGAGAAAATAAGCTGTTACCAGGCCAGGAGTGGTAYCCTTTAAACAGTCCTCGGCTCCTGTCAACACCACCTCTATTACCAAAGCATGTGGCTGTTGACACTGGACTCTATCCATTTGATTAATTGCCAAAGTTATTCGTCTTATCTGGTTTATACCTTCCTCTTCATCCTCTTCCTCCCCCTGGCCTGGTGCTACTGAGCTTCCTGGTCTGAACTTAATCAGATACTGGACCCTCTTCTCACTTATTTGTCCTACTCTTCCTCTTCTCCAAAGGGGCCCTTTTTCAGGGTGTACTCCAGAAATAGTACCCTAATTTTGACCTCAGAAAACATTGTTTCACGGATTTCTTTCATTCATTATTTTCTGTATTCTATCAGTCAATACTTCCTCTGTTCTCCATTCAATAGTTTATTGTTCCTTTATTCAAAGGTTCTACTGTTCTGTTTTCCATTCTTCATTGGAGTTACTTGGCTTTCTTCAAAGCCCAGATTCCTCTCTTATCTAAAGCGACTTTTCCCATTCCATCATATGAACTCTTGCTCACAACAACACACACACACACACACACACACACACACACACACACACACACACACACACACACACACACACACACACTTGAGTGTTATCTCTACCCTTATGATGCCCCTCCATTCCTAGAGGGGGGATCTGGTCCCGTCCACAGCCTTTTTTAGGAGGTGCCCTTTCCTTGAGCAGCCCAAGTGGTCTGATGCCCTTTCATATTGGCTGTCTGCCTGATGAACATGCCTGTCTTTGTGTGCTCTATGGCACTTACCCTGCACCCTGTGCAAGGCATAAATGCCTAAATGTGTTGGGTATGAACTTGAACTTTCATTTAGTTCCCAAGAGTGGCTATCCTTTGTCAGCTTATTGGACCTAGATATCTGAGGGACAAATGCCTTTTCAAAGGGCCTTTCACAAACGTCACTGAGTTTGCAGACAGTTACAGTATAAGTACACATCAGTGGAGGCTGGTGGGAGTAGCGATAAGAGGACGGGTCATTGTAATGGCTGGAATGGAATCAATGGAATGGTACCAAACACATCAAACGCATGCAAACAACATGTTTGACTCTGTTCCATTGATTCCATTCCATTCCAGCCATAGAACCCACAGAGGAATGTTGCTYAGTTTATGAAGCTAACCGCTACCGTGTTCCGCACTACTGCGTTATATAAATCTGACATCCATACGCCCTGTAAATTACATCAACGTGACCATGTCATCCTCACATACCAGCCTTCAAGGATCTCCTATATCTATCAACTTGATGGTGGTGGAAAAGAGACCCATCTAATGTACAGTAGTGTTGTCAGATACATGGATGTAGGGGGAGACTGTGACAAAGTTAACTTTTTGTCAAACTGATAGTTTGTTGTTTGTTGAAAACCTACTACAGCCACAGATTATCTAATTTCAGGCCTCCTCGACTAAATCCCATTTCACATTTTGATCACGGAAGACAAATTTAATCGCTCTAATCGCTGCATTTTAGGCAGGTTGACGTTTATTGGTATGAATCTTGCCCTGTAGGCAGAGCTGAGCGATTTCCACTAGATGGGGTTAGGCATAAGTTTAGCAGTGTTGTTAGGGTTAGGTTTAAAATCAGATTTGAGGACTTTGTGGCTGTGCTAGCTAGTGACTACCCTGCAGAGCTGCCTCCAGTACATGAGTCATCTCAATAAATGCCACCTGTGCATTTTAGTACTGACATAATGTCACTCTGTTAATCTTTGGTAGCCATGTAGACTGAAGACTGTGCCGCATGCTTGTTGGGTGTTTCTGCAGAGGGAGCCAGAGTAGGTAGAAGTTGTCTCTAATGACAGATCTAGGATCAGTCCATCCTATCCGTAACTCACTAATGACAGATCTAGGATCAGTCCATCCTATCCGTAACTCATTTTCTATCCGAGACTTAACCATCAAGATTATGAAACAGTATCTGACTCTGGATCAATAGTTAGAGACGATTCCTACCGACTGTGTATATAGAGTGTCTGAAACGGGACACCCTATTGGCCCAGGGCCAAAGGTCTGGTGTTTATGGCATCCTGAAAAGGTTGCTACCCCATTTTGAATTGTTAATAAGCAGAATCTGAGTATCGTTTTTCACTCAGTCGTACCGGTCGTATCATCTGTCAAAGTGGTGTACTTTATTTTGGTGTTTTATCAAGGGCACTTTCCCTTTTAGAGGGAAACGTAATACCATCAACCATAATATACAATACAGTAGTCCTGGGCTAGTCTCATAATTGATCTTCATTTGAAGGTATTGGTTATATACACTACCGTTCAAAATTTTGGGGTCACTTAGAAATGTCCTTGTTTTTGAAAGAAAAGCAACAAAAAAATGTCCATTAAAATAACATTAAATTGATCAGAAATACAGTGTAAAAATTGTTAATGTTGTAAATGACTATTGTAGCTGGAAATGGCTGATTTAAAATAAAAGGAATATCTACATATTCTACACAGAGGCCCATTATCAGAAATCATTACTCCTGTGTTCCAATGGCCCGTTGTGTTAGCTAATCCAAGTTTATCATTTTAAAAGGCTAAATGATCATTAGAAAACCCTTTTGCAATTATGTTAGCACAGCTGAAAACTGTTGTGCTGATTTAAAGAAGCTATAAAACTGGCCTTCTTTAGACTAGTTGAGTATCTGGAGCATCAGCATTTGTGGGTTCGATTACAGGTTCAAAATGACCAGAATCAAAGACCTTTCTTCTGAAACTCGTCAGTTTATTCTTGTTCTGAGAAATGAAGGCTATTCCATGCAAGAAATTACCAAGAAACTGAAGATCTCGTACAACGCTGTGTACTACTCCCTTCACAGAACAGGGCAAACTGGCCCTAACCAGAATAGAAAGAGGGAAAAAAATAAAAGACTAAGATGGGTAAAAGAACACATACACTGGACAGAGGAATTCTGCCTAGAAGGCCAGCATCCCGGAGTCGCCTCTTCACTGTTGACGTTGAGACTGGTGTTTTGCAGGTACTATTTTATGAAGCTGCCAGTTGAGGACTTGTGAGGCATCTGTTGGCATGGTCACAGGTTTTGAGTTAATAGTGTGTGCGCTGAAGTATGTTTTGAAGATAAAAAACTATGATTGATATATATGATGGTTCAAATGTTTGCCCGCCATCACCCAACAACTACAATCAGAACCTTACCTCCATCTAGTGGTCATTGGTTGAAACTGCTCACAGCCAGATATTATTGTGTATGCATCTGTGTTTATTTATGTGAGTGAGTGTGCGTGRGTGTGTATGTGCATATATGAGTGTTTGTGTCCGCGCATGTGTGCGTTCATGTCTCTGTGTGTGTGCGTGTATATTTATTTCTCTATGTCTGTCTAGCTATCTGCACTGCAGGGCCACAGACCTGGTGGTGGTGTCTCTGTAGGAGAGCTGCCGTCTGACGAGATCCATCGGCTGCAGCAGCAGAACAGCAGTCTGAGGGCTGTCATAGCCCAGATGAGGAGGGACATGGAGGATCTCAGCCAGCCTTCTCATCCTCCAGGACCCCCTGACACCTCCACCCAGATCCCTAAAGGACCTCTACCCCAGCTTCCAACACAGAGCTCAGCCAAGCCAACGGACAGCGCTGCACAGCCCAGCCTGGCAGGTATAAACACTATTTACTCACAACCCCTAGAAGCCCCAGACAGTCCTGGATCCACCCACACCTCAACCCCAACCTGTTGACAGCTCCCTAAAGCACCAGGCCAACAAGTGTCAGCACCAGCATGTCTCACTGCTTACTCTGTGTTGGCTCACACCGACACCCCTTCCCACCTGCACCACAAACAAATCTACTACCCGTGCATCCCTAACCCCATACATCCCTAGCCCCCTATCCATTCACCTCCCACCACAAGAAACACCCGCACCCTACCAGAGTCTTAAAAAGCACCCTATCACCATCACTACCCCCATCATCCTGCTGGCCCCTAACTAGCTCAAAGCCCAGACCAACAGCTGTCAACAGGTGTAGACACTAACCCGTCACACAGCCGAGTGCAGACCTGTAAGTAGTGTATTAATGTCAACATAAAGTTAAAGTGTAATATGAGTTTTTATGGTTACGGTTACAGCTAGCTAGTAATGGACTGGCTGTGGAGGCATAACCCTCAACCTTTAGGAAATGGAGAAGGGTAGTAATATAATCACAACTCAGTCACACAAATGCCTGTGTGTGTGTGTGTGTGTGTGTGTGTGTTTGTTTGTCAGTGGTAGGTACCCCAGAGTACACCCAGGCTCTAGAAGAGGAGGTAGCAGAACTGAAGGCCAGGTGTAGGCGCTTAGAGGACCAGCTAGAGTGCTCCACCAGACCCCAGAACACCGCCACGGTTACCCCGGCAACCACACTCGTCCCCATCGCCCCCGACAACGCATACCTCCAGAACCACATCCGCTCTCTCAACGAGACCATCGGTAGGACGACATTTCAATAATATACAATATAATGGTACTGGAACAAAGATAATGGTATTACTTGTCACACCAAGTTCTGACCAGAGATCTGAGAGTGGTGGTTACTTGTGTTTCAGTCTACTGCTATGCTGAGAATTAAAATGAGCAAAATAAGTTTTATTTTCCATTCAACAATGATGATAGGAATTTGACTTGGTGTTGAAATATAAAAAGCGACAACAACATAAAACTCATAGCCATTGTCTATGTAATGTTTACTGCAGGTGGCCAGCGAGTAGAGAAGGTGGCCAACACAGCAGCTCTGAGGAAACAGGAGGTCAGGGTAGCTCACCTGGAGGCTGCCCTGGCCTCGCTCACCAAACAGGTACTGACTCTCTCCATCCCAAATCCAGCCCTTCTGTCATTTAAACTGCAGGCACTGTTGTATTCAGGCAATGGTTGGTGGATTTCTCTCTCTCTCACTTTCGCTCTCTCTCCCCACAGTGCCACACCAAACAGATGGAGGGGGAGGCGCTGCGTCTGGAGCTAGCCAACCAGAAGAGGAGCTGGTCGTCTGAGGAGAGAGGACTACGTCAGCGTTTGGTTGCCGTGGAGATGGAGCTGGAGGAAGTGAGGCGGGAGAAAGAGGAGTACCAGAAAGGAAGCATCCTCAACAACCTGGAAACTGTTGCCCTAGGCAACCAGGTAATGCCGAGTGACAGCTTGCCTCAAACCTAAGACTTTTAATCAACCCTAAACAAACAAAGACAGGAGACAATGAATGTAAATGGGAACAACAAAAAAATTGGGTGTTTTAGTTCAACTTTACTGGAATCCTCTGTCAGATAGCCCACAAAACACTTTCGTAACAATGACATTTGTGGTCAGGGTATTTGTCAGCTTATTATAACAGACTTTGCACTGCCATTACACAAACTTTTGTTGTGACCAGGTGTCTGCACTGAAGATTGACATCGCCAGCAGAAGAGATCCRATCGTCTGTGAAGAGGTAAACCGTCTCAGAATGAATGACAAGACATAGAGCAGTGGTTCCCAAACTAGGGGTTATGACCCCATGTGGCATTGCCTGATAATTTTTTTAAATCCTGAAGAAAAATATATGTATAATTTTGAATWAAACAAAATGTATAATCGTATCGTTTTTGTATCTCYAAATCATTGTTATGTGATTAACCTTAAAAATCWAAATGAAAATTATTAAAATCTAAAAGATACAATTCAACCAGAGAGCACCCTTAGATCATGGGAAAGGGATGCACTTGTATTTTTATTTGATTTAACTTGACCGTTGCAGTGAGTCTATGTTCCATGGTTTTGCTGTGTCTGTTGTGTCCACTTGTCCATATTAATGTTGGAAACAAGCAGCCCTATGTTTTCACCCAGAATCACATTTGTTTATTTTTCAAACTATAGAACACAATATTTCACATAAAGCAGGTTTTTAAAGGACTAAAGAGTTTAGTGTGCTTCATGTTTTTCTTTTTGCCATGGAAAATATGGTACTGTATTATCGTGATAATGGTATCATGACAACCCTGGTCCATATACACCTATCTTTCTCCCTATCCCTCTCTCCCTCCCATCCTCCCTCCAGAGTGAAATGGTGAGGCAGCTGCAGGAGGAAAACCTGTGTTTGAGGCAACAGCAGCTGTCCCTGGGCCTGAGGCCTGGTGGGGCAGGCGGGTACGGGCCAGGGTGTGGGGGGGTACAGGGGGGTAAGCTCAGTGCCCCTCTCAATGCCCATCTCCTTCAGTCCAAACTGAAGCAAGCAGTGCAGTGTATCGCCCGTCTGACCAGAGACAAACAGCAACTGATTGAGATGGGCAACAGGCTCCGGGCACAACTGACCGACGCTGAACTGGAGGGTAGGACTGACGCACAGGAGGCTGCTGAGGGGAGAACGGCTCATAGTAATGTCCGGAACAGAGATAATGGAATGGAATCAAACACATGGAAACCATGTGTTTGATGTATTTGATACCATTCCACTTATTCCACTCCAGCCATTACCACACGCCCGTCCTCCCCAATTAAGGTGCCACCAACCTCCTCTGGACTGACGCTAGTGTAGAAACGCATACTAACAGCATTGCCATTCACAATACCATACCAGAGAATTAAAAGATACAACACTTTATTTTACTCCAATTAGGGTAAGTAGGGTAGGATGGTTAGAGGAGGGAGGGAGGGTAGGGTAGGATGGTTAGGGTAGGGATGGTTAGGGTAGGGATGGTTAGGGTAGGGATGGTTAGGGTAGGGATGGTTAGGGTAGGATGGTTAGGGTAGATTGGGTAGGGTAGGGATGGTTACGGTAGGGATGGGTAGGGATGGGAGGGGAGGGTAGGGTAGGGATGGTAGGGTAGGGAATTAAATTGATAGAACCTACAATCTATCAGCAATATTAAAGCCAATCATATTGCAAATGGCAGCTAGGCTATATAGACCAGATAACACATAACCAATACTGCATGATGACAGCTTAATCCCCCAGACTATGAACCTATTTTTAACTAGTCCATGATAACAGTCTAATGTACACTCATTTGATTGGCCATGTTATGATAACAGTATAATGTAAACTCATTCGAATTGGCTTTGCAGGGAAAGTGTAAACAGGAAGTCCAGCTGTGTTGTGATTGGTCCGGCTGTGTTGTGATTGGTCCAGTGGTGTGGTAGTGTTGACAGGYACAGGAAGTATTCTCTGCCGTGTTGCTCTTCCACCCCACCGGTCACCCTGATCCCTGCTGCCCCGCGGGATTATGGGTGATTCAGCAGAGATCACACGCAGCCCCAGGGGCCAGAGGAAAAACACAAACACCCTGGATACCTCTGCTCTCTCGCTCACACACACACCAATGGAGGCTGCTGATGGGAGGACGGCTCATAATAATGGCTGGAATGGAGTAAATGGAATGGTAGCAAACACATTCACACCATTCCAACCATTACACTACATTACACTCATTATTATGAGCCGTCCTCCCCCAGCAGCCTCCACTGACACACACATACGTATACACACTTCTCTCCTTGCTGTTTTCTCACACTTATAACTCTCTCTTGTTATTTCTCTCTCTCTTTCAGTTCACCAGTCTGCTCCCAAAACCTCTCTAGCCCCAGTGTCTATGGAGCCAGAGAGAGACCCATCCAGAGACACCCAGCACCAGCAGGGTCGGCTTTCTGCCCTAGAACAACTGCAGTACCAGCTCACCACACAGGTCTGACCGCTTACCCCTTGATGTCAATGAGACAGTAGTGTGAAAGCTACATTGTCATATCTCAGGTTAGGACTGCAATGTAGATCCTCCAACTGCTCTTAAATTCAAGCAAAACTAAATGCATGCTTTTCAACCGATCGCTGCCCATACCTGCCCGCCCGTCTAGCATCACTACTCTGGACGGTTCTGACTTAGATTATGTGGACAACTACAATTATCTTGTTGTCTGGTTAGACTGTCAACTCTCCTTCCAGACTCACATTAAGCACCCACTGGCTCCACGTCATCTATAAGTCTTTGCTAGGTAAAGCCCCTCCTTATCTCAGCTCACTGGTCACCATAGCAGCCTACACCCATAGCACACGCTCCAGCAGGTATATTTCACTGGTCACCCCCAAAGCCAATTCCTCCTTTGGCTGCCTTTCCTTCCAGTTCTCTGCTGCAAATGACTGGAATGAATTGCAAATATCACTGAAGCTGGAGACTTATATCTCCCTCACTAACTTTAAGCATCAGCTGTCAGAGCAGTTTACTGATCATTGCACCTGTACATAGCCCATCTGTAAATAGCCCACCCAACTACCTCATCCCCCCTATTTGTTTTGCTCCTTTGCACCCCAGTATCTCTACTTGCACATTCATCTTCTGCACATCTATCACTCCAGTGTTTAATTGCTAAATTGTAATTATTTCYCCACTATGGCCTATTTATTGCCTTACCTCTCTAATCTTACTACATTTGCACACACTGTATATAGATTTTTCTATTGTGTTATTGACTGTACGTTTGTTTATCCCATGTGTAACTCTGTTGTTTGTGTCGCACTGCTTTGCTCTATCTTGGTCGCAGTTGTAAATGAGAACTTGTTCTCAACTGGCCTGCCTGGTTAAATAAAGGTGAAAAAAAAAAAGATCAGTACTCTGTGTGACCATCAGAGGMWMCACCAGAGTAAACCATGATTCTCTTCAGGAGCTGCAGTATGCCCAGAGAGAGCAGAGGAAGGGGACTCCTATCATGGTGAGGCCTCTCCTCTCAGAGAGCAAGAGTGGAGACAGAGACAGGGTCACCAACCCCTGGGGCCAGGGGCACAAGGACACAGACAGACATGAGGTAACAGTAATGTCTGTCTACAGTGTCAGATACCACCTGACCTGAGGACCAATACTGCAAGAGCTTGGCTTCTCAACTCACTTCAATATACAGAGTTGATGTCTGGCCATAAAGGCTTATCCCTCTGCCATTTTCTGGTTGCTAAAATTCTAATAGTTCGCCTAATTTCAGTTTATGTGACTAAACAAGCAAGTATAGTAGAGAATCATTGTACCATCTAAACTGCTGTGAAATATATTTTCAATAACCAAAAATGTTGTATTTTCAGCTGCTTGATAGTAAAAGACACAAAAATTAAACMTACGAACGGGACGCATAGAAATAGTCACATAGAACATATCTGCTGCTTCTTAGACTTGCTTTCAATGAGAAAGACATGTGTTATAGATCTGTCAATGTGAATTTGGTCCATCCCCAAAAAGTTACATATTGCATTATTAACTATAGCAACAGAGAAAACATAGCACTGATATCATACTCAGTTTAAAAATTCTGTGCAAAATGTAATATTATTTACACCTGAGTAAGAAGTTGTTAAGTAAAACAAAGACAGTGTCTTCACTTCTTCATTTTCTACCTTCTCCTCAGTGTCCTAGGACTAAAGAGAACAGCCCTCCTATCAGTCAATCTCAGAGCTCCCTGCAGCTGGACCTCGGGTCACGAACCGCTTCCAGCCCGTCAGGTCCTCTACTGCTGTCGTCGGTGGCGACYGAGGGTTCACTAAGGGAGGTGTGGCAGATACTGGACAGAGGTCTCAGCCCCTCCATACTCACACCCCGGGAGAGCTGTTCTGAGAGAGGTGAGAGTTTACCTGGAGACAGTGAGGTGAAGGTATTTGTCTAATTACTTGTCAGTGCTCTCCTCTCTTTCTTTCTTTCCCCCCCCCCCTCTGTGAGTCACACCATTATAAACCAACTGGTGTGTCTGCATTCTATTGGCCATTTAGCACTTAGCAGAGTATCTGGTACAGGAAGACCAGCATCACTCTTTCATGACACACACCAAGGTTAGCGACATTTGCCAAGTCGCTACAGTACATCAGAATGTATTAACTAGGCCTCAGACCGAAAGGCTATTTGTATGAGATGATGATAATAATGTTTATCATTTCACCTGGCTGAGGTTTAAGTAAAGACAGAGTTGCAGTCTGGCCACAGAGGAGGAGGGAGGTTGCCCAACTGGTGTCCTTGTATTGGTCCCAAATAGCACCCTTTTTCCTAGTGCACTACTTTTGACCAGAGTCCTATGGGCCCTGGACAAAATGAGTGCACTACATGGGGAATAGGGTGCCATTTGGGATARACCCTTGAGTCTGGGGCCAGAACACAGCGGTGACAGGGTGAAGGCTCTGACCAGGGACTCTGTTCTGCACTGGGAACAGTTTCTCAATCAGTGGACAGGGGAGCCACTCATGGGTTATGTCTGGCTCTGTTGACACTGGTGTTGTTTGCAGAGCCCAGGGCACTGGCCAGGCCTGGCTTGCACCAACACAGCCACCGCCTGCTAGTAGAAGTGCTGACTGATAGCCTGGATCTATTGCTGCGTGTTCGTATGTGTCTTGCCTCAGCAGCAGCCACTGCAACAGGTCACAGACCGTAGTGAAGGTCATCCAACAGTGTCCATCTTTCAGATTAGAATTAGAACAGAGGCATTGCCTCACAGTTGTCCCAGCAGTAGACTGCCAAGGGTTTCCACATTATGCTGAGTAAACGTTGAGAAGAACACACACACACAGGGCTCTCACGTGTGAGGAGAATGGAGCTGGGGTGGGCATGCAACAAGTGTATACCATCAGAGACTTCAACAAAGAGGGTTGTGGTATATACCAATAGCATAATTGCTGGGTAAATGATAGAGGAAAGCAATCTTTAGACGCATTGGTGAAGATAAGCAATGCCCATAAAGGTGTCCAAGTTTAATTTTATTACGAACACATACTTACTTAATATTTAGTACTCTGTCAGGAGAGGGGATAATGGTAACCATGGTGTTGTACAGTAGTATAGATAATGGAGATGTTGGTGCAATAAGCCTCTGCCTCTCTGTTCGGTGGAGAGAGATTCAGATAGGCACAATGTGAGCTCTGTCTCTAGGCAGCCATGCAGGCGCTCTGCACTGCAGTCACTTTCGGTGGCAGTCCCTTAGGCCTCATCCTCGCAGATGCTTTCAGTSCTGCCCGGTACATTGTATTCAACCTCAAATACCTTGCAGGGGGTTGGATTTCACAGCCAGCAGGCTTTTCACTGCTAACATTTTGAAAGGCGTCTCAGGTTGGAAATAATTTCCTTGACCAGGCAGCACTGAGTGAGTGTGTCTGTGTTTCTCTGTGGGAATAAGCCCTCATTCACTGTCTGTTTGGAACTGAGGGAGACAGGCACTGTACTGCAACACACAGTCTCACTCACTGTCTCATTCTGCCCATGAAACAACCTTTTACAAGGCTGGAAATGAATTTCTACACATCTGCACCCAGGTGATGGTGAGCTGAATGAGCCCAGCCCTAGGGCCCAGGTGGGGGGGGTGGGGGGGTGCAGAGCACCTGTCCTGGAGAGGATGAAACCAGCCAGGCCGCCTGCCACCGCCAGGAAGACCAAGACTAGTGCGAGGGGGGCCAAGATCAGGAACTACAATATCAAAGACTGATGGAGACTTTCTGGTAGGCTAACAGAATTCAACACAATTGGTAACTGTTGGTACCTGGTACCAAATGTTGCCTTGTGGTGCTTGATTTAACGAATACCAACATACTTAGTAGGTAGAAATGACAAGTAAATACCTAGTCATTTCTGTACTGTAAACTAGAGTGTTACTATAATATCAGAGGCTGGTGCAGAAGGTAATCGATATTGCGTGGGTGGTGCCAGGCTGGTTCTGCTGTAGCCAGGCTAGTTTGTCTTGGCATGGCCACCAGGGGAGTGGTGCTGACAGCAGATCCAGTCTGGCACCCAGATTAGGTAGATAGTAACTATCTGCTCAGGCCAGGCGGAACCACTTGGTCTTACACCTCAGGAAAGAGAGGATTCATTGAAGTTCGTACTGTGCTTTCTTTTACTGATGCTCACACTGGAAAGCACAATTTTGTACCTTCTCATGTTTTTCTCTCATCATGACAAATCAACTGTTAGGTGCTCTTGTTGTACGGGTCCTGAACAGGCCTTGATATCTGTGTTGATTTTATACCCAATCATGAAGTTGTGATTTTTCCAATAAAACATTAATTCCATTTTTTTATTTTTAGAATCGTTCCTTTATTGAAAAAGTGTTACACCAAACCAGAATTGTTACAAATTTACCTTGAAAAGGGATCTTATGAAATATGAATGTTAACACACACATTATGTACATATTTCCACATGTTTTCTACAGGTTATCTTGATTAGAAGTTAGGTTAGTAAATAAGTACAGTCCAAGATACTGACAGAACAGTACAAAGTAAGTAGTAGTTTTTCTCGACATCATGCCATCCTCCACATGCCATCTTCACCATTGAACTCTAGTAACCCCAACAGTCAGGCAGCATTTCTGATTACATCACCATCCTTGCTGCCCTGGCAACAAGCTCCTCCCCTCACTGTCATCACATCACCCTATCTCCTAGCAACACCCTCACATCCACGCTGATTGGAGGTGCCCACACACCCCTGCTCTGTGATTGGTTAATTTTCACGTTTGTAAAATATCACAACTATGATCACAGCTGGGATTTGGGTGTGTGCTACCTGGTTTGTCAGCCTGACTGTACATTTGCCATAATAACCTATTTCAGGTGGGTTGATATGGTTGCTCCTCAAGTTCAACCTACAGAAGAAATGCCTACTGACTGAGTTTCGGTAAAATATCCATTAATAATATAAAAACATGTGAATAAGCACAAACTATTTTATAAACTATAAAATAAGTATTTAGTTATTTATTAACATTTATACTCATAAGCATTACAATTCATGAACATTTACATGTTTTATGTATAAAGCATTTCTAAGTAATTATAAACATTTTATAATGACTTATTGGTGGAAGTTATTATAAAGTATTACCAAACCTCTTGTTAAACAATACAAAAGACTGAATACTTGGGTGCAATAAAATACATTATTATCTTTCTATACATGCAAAACAATGGATATAAAATATTTCAATGATTTAAAAAAAATCTGAAGTTATAGATGACTCCTTCAATTCGTACAGGTGATAGAACACATGCATTGATGGATATATCATTTCCACAACGTCAACCACAGGTGACCATGCAGTTCATAGAAATGATATTCAACATAGTATTGGCCTAATCTGCACTAGTAGATTTCCAAATGCATTACACATGCTGTAAAGAATTCATTCATTATTAATAGGTTAGGGGGAAATATTTACCTTGTGTAGGCTAAATCCACCATGATTTAATGGTATATCCATCTCCAATAAATTGCATTGTCAAAAATCATACATTTGTGAATAAAAAGGGGAAAAATCGAATTAATCAAGATTGTCAAATGTGTTTCCCAAAGTCCATGGACTATTGCATGTGTCCTCCTTTCTGCAAGATTTCGAAATTAGTTATTGTTCAATCAGTGTGAAATCTGAACACAGCTCAGACCTGTAAGTGATGGTTCTGCGCTTTGAACTTGAGTGATGAACTTGGACTTGGCTATAGGCTTTATCAATATAACGGGGCGGGGGAAACTGAGCTAGGCTCCCGGTGCACTCGCACATTGTACTAGCACATAGGATACATCCAATGCTATCCGAATGTACTACAGTAACCTTTCCATCGCTTTCTTCCGTTTTTTTCCGAAACTACAGCGTTCAGCGAATCACCCCATCACTGGCTGAGACTGTGAGCCCTGCCTCTTTTCTCATTGGACTGGACAGCCTATCCAAGCTGTCAGCCCATGTGGCGTGGCTGGGGAGAGCATGTCAGACATTTAAATTAAATAGAGAAAGGGAATCAAAGAAGCGAGAGAAATTGGAAGGGCTAGGCAGGGAACGGGAAGAGCTCACGATTCCTCCCGAACAACTAGCACAGACACATCACAGGCAAGCGCGCTCTCACCGACGGAAGATAAGGGATTATCGAGGGATTTTTTGCTAACGTTAACCGTTTCTTTACTAATATTTCTCTGATTTTGGTGGGTTCTACAGATATTAAAACACATAAATACAGGTAAGTTGTTCTGATATTACTAGACTAGCAATGTTATAGCTTCTTCATCAAGTTAGCCGGTGAGATGTTCCCTTATCGTGATGACCGGCGTCGTAGCAATAAACAAACGAACTCCAAATGGATTTCCTCGATATCATCTGGCTTGTTTTTATCAATTACTACACTTTCTCGTTACAATGTTCATACATTTTAAGAGTTACATCAGCTAGTTGACTTATTCTCAGAAATAGTGACATTTAGCTAGGCCAGGTAAAGATTTTGGTCGCCTTCCCCTGCTTAGATGTTGCTTCCTCTAACCAATGGTTGCGTGCAACGTCATCGGTCGTGTATCGACTGAAAGACTGCTATAACATGTTGTGGTTAGCTGCTACGTGAAATACCTAACCAAGCGTCTTAAAATCTGGCAGGCGTCAGCTAGGCCTGGGCAGAGGAACGCGCTCATAGGCTCAGGCGCAATTTCAATAGTGATGCCTGCCACTGCTAAGGCTAGCAGTTGAGTTGCTATATGGTCATCACTACCTGGATGCCAACACGTTTTAATCAACTACTATTCACTGATGCCCTGGCATTTATGGTTGATTATGCTTGGGACACCTCTATTATGCTGGCTAGTTATCCGTGTGTGGCATGCTTGTGTCCCTGGTCTAAATTTGGGAGTAGCAGGAGATAATCGAGCGTAGTTTATAAGTATTGACCTATAGGGCCCAGTAACAATGGTTTGATTAGCTATACCTACATCAAAGGGTCATTAATAATTCAATTAATTTCGTTTTTTGGGGTGTTGATGCCTGGGATAGTATTGAATTGGATGCCTCTCCTTTTGAGAGCCTTTTTTCTGGTGCTGCTCTTTCTGATATATTTTTGGTTACATTTTCTGCATGGCTAGTAGGAGGTGAGCATGATGCATTTTGCGCATCCTCTTAATCTAATTGCAAGACAGTAATTTGATGAGTCATATTGTAGAACTCATGCCTGTATCCGTGTCTCTGAAAACAATCACTTTCACTGTCATTCAGCCACTCACCTTCTGAACTTCACTTAAAGGAAACTTTGAGTGGAAGTATCTTTTGGTATTTGTTTAATTAGTCCTTACCTTAAACTTGATTGCTGAATTGCAAAGCATTTTAGGACTGTGTCAACAGWGGACTAATGAAACCACAAATACCAAAATATAGTTTGAGTGGTATTTTCCTTGAATATTTCAAATAGGCCTTATATTTCAAATAGGCCTTGGCTAGTCCAAAAGGTTTAGCATGAATCTGAGGTTTTGTGCCTAAGACTTGGAAAAGAGAGCACCTAATCTAACCAGCAGTCTCTGGACCTTGTGGGCTCAGGGTAAGAGTTGAATACCCCTTGCTTACCCAGACTAGTATCGCATTAGAAATGGACATCAATGTTTGGTGAGCCTACCCATCCCAGCACCAGCCAGGACCCTAGCTCTCTTTATACCAGCACTCTCCAACCTTGTAGCTGGATGCTACCATCCTGTAGATTTTCACTGCAACCCTAATCTAGCACACTTGATTCTAATAATTAGCTGGTTGATAAGCTGAATCAGGTTAGTTACAACTGGAGTTAGATTGAAAACCTACAGGAACAAGGTATAGTCTCCCTGAGTGAACGGGCTGGTGTTTCTTTTGCTTACTTGACAGGCATGTAATCGAGGCACAGGATGAAATGTCCTGGCTCCTAGAGATGGATGTAGTCTTTAACTTAAGCGGAATTTGTCATGCATCATGTTATTGCTTTGTATAACAACTCCAGGTACTTTTCAGGTGTTTTAGTATCTGTGACAAGTTGAGCCAAGTCAATTACCCAGTATGTTCTATTTGAGGCAGGTGAAACTATGCTACCCTGGTGTATGACTTAGATTTGAACAGATGTAAAAAAAAAAAAAAAAAATGTTTTTTATAGATTGTCAATAATCAATACTAAGAGGATAATCAATTGTAATCTGTACAAGAACACCATTATTCTCTTCCTGTACAGATGTTGGTCTGTGTCACTCCCTCATAGGTTGAGTTATTATATTACACAAAATGGCTGTGGAGGACAGCGGGAGATGGGAGYACAAACAGAAAAAATGACAGACAGACTGAGTGAGTGGGGGTGAGACCGATGCACCAAGAGACGGAGAGAGAAACACACAGGAAGGCTGTGTGCTTTGTCATCCATGGCATGGTGTTACTGTACAGTAGTTGTCATTGTGTTGCATAAGTAGATATCCAACACATGTAATCAATCAAGGCTCTGCCTTACAGTGATGAGGTTCAGGTCAGGTAGATGATAATCCACCTTAATCCCTGTAGGTTTACTAGGCTACTTTACTAACCTGCTCCTACCCAGCCCTCTATGGCCAGGCAGGGTGATACTCTATAGGCGGAGGAGTGCAGGGTGATTCTCATGAAACTGGCGCTTGAGCCAAATAATTCCTTTTGGATCACTAAGATTAGATCTGTATTTTTCTATTTCATAAATGTTTATTTTTCATCTCCGAAACCTGCTTATTCTTACCGTAATCCACCAATATTTCGGAAATATTAAGAAAAATTTAATTTATACTTTAGCAATTTTGGCTTAATCTGATAGTGCCTTTTTTTCTTTATGCTTTAAGTACATTGAGTGTGGTTTATACACCCATATTTCTTGACTACTCCTACTTAATCACATAACAGATGTTTTACAAAAAATCTATACAATAGGTGTGAGCAGTGGTTCTAGTAAATAATTAGTTACCAGCACACCCATCGAATATACATTAGAATTAACTTATCATCATTACCGAAATGAAGGTTCTCATTACCAAAACTGACCTAAAAATGATGTCGTAATGACAAATGTGTGTTTTGATAATGAGAGCCCCTTAACGCAATCTGCAAGTAATAGGAGACAGCAATCAATTGACCACATCGCAAAAGCCCATTCATGCCTCCAAGTTGGTAAGGTAATGGTTCTCTACGTTTTTTCCAACTTGAGCTTTTTTGTAATTTTGGTTATGAGAAGGTCAAGTGTCGTAAAGAGGGTGTTTGAGAATGAGATCCTCATTCTGAAGCCATATAAGTGAAGAAATTAAATGAACTTGTGCTCGTCTAAGGACAATGATGATCTAGATGATGCATCATGTGAATTCAACTTTAATTTTTTTTTACAGCAACTTAGTGTTAGGGTAATGAGAAAACATTTTCACAGACGGTGTTTTTGCGTAATAAGTATTGTTTAATGTAAACTTCAACTAGTATACAATTTGTATGATTTTATGAACAGTACAGCAACATATCTTAATATATACATTTTAATTTTTTTATTCATATAAGTTCGGCTTTTCTAAAGTAAAARTGTATAAATTGACCTGAGAATTTAATCCGGACACATTTTGTTAATGAGAATTTAGTGTGAAAATGTACAAAATTCAGGTGGAAATTTTATTWAAAAAATAAGACACTGTGCCATAAACGAGGCATCTTAGTCTTCAGATTGATACTTGATTGTTGCAGGTGCATCATGGTTATCTAACTCAATTTGCTACTGCTATGGTTAAAAAAATAACTGCTTTGATGAAATCACTTGTTACTGTAAATGTAAATAGTCTGGGTGGCCATTTGATTAATTGTTCAGCATTCTTATGGCTTGGGTAGAAGCTGTTAGGACACTTTTGGTCCTAGTACAGCCAGTGATGGCTAACTAGCACTTAGTGGCCCTGACCTGGCTGATTTTATGATGGTTTTATGTCTCTGTAATACAGGCAATAAAAGTCAAAAACTGTTGCAGCATCTGTTGTCACTTTTCAGTCTCTCTGAGGTGTGAGAGTTTAGGACGCAGTGCTTTGGCAAGAGCTGTATAGGTTCCAGTGCAATGTCGTTCTCAGCCCTATGTGTGTCCATTTTGGCTGCCCTTTGAAAACCAAGATGAGGATTTTAACCGGTCAACTATTTTCTGAAGAGAATGGCTTAGGCTAGGCCTAGTTGTTTTAATTTMATTTCCTCTTAAACAATTGATGGTTGTGTGTTATGACATCCTGGTACTCTTACAGATGCATGGCCACTGCTCACAGGAAGCTGACTTCTCAGCCAATAACAGTACCAGATGTGCAACTTCAAAGGCTAGTTTCTCTGAACAGGGAACCCCCCCCCCTCCCTAGTCAGACATAGAGAACTGATGCTGTATACTGGTTTTTGCGGTGGAATTGGTGTGGGGGGGGGGGTCCGATCATTTTATTGGATTCCTCATGTCTTACTCATTGTTACGAAGATTTATGGCCCAAATTCGATTGTTATGTATTATATTTATTGAAGATTATATGAATCGTATAAAAAAGGGCCAATTTGGGTGCATCAAATTATATTTCAACAAAGTAATGTTTCAGGAATGCTAATTTTATCTGTTTTCTAACTACAAAAACAATTTCAGAACAATCTGAGATGGTGGGGGTCATGAAATGACATGGAATGACTATGTTATATGGTACGCTGTGTTATTGGGAAGATGGGGAACTCTCAGTTCCATTCAAATATATTTTGTTGAGTTATCAGGGAATGTAGCTATGCTTCAGTGGATGGACACACTCACACACTGGCTAAAGAACTCACTGGGCCCTGTYTTCAGATGCTACACACACAGCTGCCAGTCATCTGGAGTTATGAAAATATGCTGCAATCACAGTAACCAATCGCTTGATGTTATCATTACAGAGGAACGGAGCGTGCTGTCCCTAGTTTGCTTTAGTGTCTCTGTACACATTTAAAGTTGGCCCATCGGACAGTGAGAGTTAACGTAGTTAACCAATTAAGAGTGGTGATGATGTAGGCCCACACTGGCTCACTGTCCGATGGGCTAACTTTAAATCTGTAAGGTGTTCTTCAATGTTGGTCCTATGCTCCCACAGGGTGTGCACTGTGCAGGCTTTGTTCTATCCCAGGTAACAAACCTATAGCCTTCTAGCCTATGAAGTGCGTGGTAATTTGAATTCATGCGGACCAGAACAAAAGCCCTGTAGCTTTCCAGGATTGAAGACCGAGGAGTGCTGTAACACTCCTATTAGGGGGTCATCAGTACTGTAGGTGCTTGGTTCCACCAGCTGTATTGTGTTGGTGCCCCTGCCCTGCGTGAGGGCGCTAACAGTAGGCTGCTGTGTGTTCAACTAGGGAACRGTTAGCTACAACTTGGAGTAGAACGCTTCACTGCATCGCTCAGTGAACTGGGATAAACTGATTGGCCCCTGCCGTGTCATTGGTTGGCTGGCCTGCACGGAATGTCCTCGCCCAGGAACGAAGGTTCTGGGCTGGATGATGAGTTCACTCTCACACTACTGTTCATGCACTGCGACTACACACAAACATGAACACACACTGAGTATCTCCTCTGCTTCTCTTCTTAAGCAGATGCAGATATCTGTTTCCCAGCCCAGTCTGCTGTCGCCTGAGGTGAACTGGCTTGTTGACCTAGAAAGCACCTTTTTATAATGCTGCGCTGAACATGACTTTGTGCTAAAGAGGCTTTCAGGGCTCGTTTCCACAGACCCACTCAGTGCTGCCTGGTCAAGCAGTCAAAATCTATTGTCAGTGTAAGACTCCTTGCAGGGGGTGAGGGAGTTTACAGTCGCAAGCAACTCTGTCAGAGCGTGGCTGCAAGCAATGAAATGTTTCTGTGGGGAATGGGAATTCTCCCATAGGGTCGTTTTGTCTAGACTTTTATGTCGCCTCCTCTCTCTGTCTCTTTCTTAATTTCTCCGAATTCTTTCGGTCTCCTTTTCTCTCCCCTACTTAGAGTTCACAATTTTCTCAGGCTGTAGTTTTCTGATCATTTGTGACACTGCTGCCATCGTGCACCAGTTATTGTTTAAGAAACTACAGTAATGTGCATAAAAAAGGTTAAATGAAATTAACCTCTAACTAGGATTGTGACAATACCAGTAGCCTATATCCGATTATTTTTTTCATGGAAACAAAAAAAACACGAAGCAGACAAATCTTTTTCAAATATTGTGTGCTATAGCTTGGAAAATAAACACGTGACTGGGTGACAGTATTGTTTTTGGTTGCCCGAAAAATGCAAATTCACTATTTACATGCAGAAGTGTTATATATTGCCTGCACATAGGCAATGAATCAGAAAGATCAGCACTGGACTAATTTGTATTTTTGTTGCTGTCAGTCAAATACATTCTCATAGAAGGCTCATCTAGCCTGACTCCCATAGTCTTCACATTAAACAATGGGGAGGAACCAGAAATATCAGTTATAGACTACTGGAAATCTTGGTAGTTTCATTTTAAATAAATAAAATGAACCTGCCCAATTGGGAAACCTCAGAGCATGCTCAACTTGCGTGACTGCRTGGGGCAAGTGAACTAAGCAATAGGACAACCCTTTATGTCAATCCCTGCTTCTAAGTATGGTGATACTGGTATCTTCTCAACCCTACATCTAACCCAATCTCTTACTCMTCTCCTCTCTCCTCCCACAGTAGCCCTTTTATTCCCAGGATGGAGGAGATTGTTGTTGCCGGGATATCGGGACGGCTTCCTGAGTCAAACAACCTCGAGGAATTCTGGGAGAACCTCTTCAATGGGGTTGACATGGTAACAGAAGATGACCGAAGGTGGAAGCCAGGTGAGACCCCGTGACCTTTCCATGACCTGGATGTGATTATGACCCATAAACATCAGACATGTTGTTGCTGTTTTTATTTGTTTCTTTGAACTCTGAAAGGACTCACAACAAGCTTTGAAAATCTGACTGACACACAAGCTACCTTGCATCACAGTGTAAACTACACCGTAAACTGATGAGTAGCTCGTATCATAAATTGGGTTGCAGATTTGAARCAAAACATACATTGTAGACCAATATTTCATTCGAACATCTGCCACAAATGATGTGGGTGTACTGCCTAGTCATAGAATGTTACATCAACCACATGATAGGAAATACCTCCCCTTGACCAAAGACCTGGTTAGCTGTACTTTTCTTTTGCATCACCATCAATGTGGGCAGGTTAATGAGTAGAATGCTTCCTCCAGTCTTTACTGACCCGTTTGTCAGTCATATATATATATATATATACACTCAGCAAAAAAAAGAAACGCCCCTTTTTCAGGACAATGTCCTTCAAAGATAATTCGTAAAAATCCAAATAACTTCACAGATCGTCATTCTAAAGGGTTTAAACACTGTTTCCCATGCTTGTTCAATGAACCATAAACAATTKAWGAACATGCACCTGTGGAATGGTCGTTAAGACACTAACAGCTTACAGACGGTAGGCAATTAAGGTCACAGTTATGAAAACTTAGGACACTAAAGAGGCCTTTCTACTGACTCTAAACACCAAAAGAAAGATGCCCAGGGTCCCTGCTCATGTGCGTAAACGTGCCTTAGGCATGCTGCAAGGAGGCATGAGGACTGCAGATGTGGCCAGGGCAATAAATTGCAATGTGAGACGCCCAAGACAGCGCTACAGGGAGACAGGACGGACAGTGGATCGTCCTCGCAGTGGCAGACCACGTGTAACAACACCTGCACAGGATCGGTACATCCAAACATCACACCTGCGGGACAGGTACAGGATGGCAACAACAACTGCCCAAGTTCTACCAGGAACACACAATCCCTCCATCAGTGCTCAGACTGTCTGCAATTGGCTGAGAGAGGCTGGACTGAGGGCTTGTAGGCGTGTTGTAAGGCAGGGCCTCACCTGTAACAAGTTCGCCTATGGGCACAAACCCACCATCGCTAGACCAGACAGGACTGGCAAAAAGTGCTCCTCTTTGAGGAGTCGCGGTTTTGTCTCACCAGGGGTGATGGTCGGATTCGTGTTTATCGTCGAAGGAATGAGCGTTACACTGAGGCCTGTACTCTGGAGCGYGATCGATTTGGAGGTGSAGGGTCCGTCATGGTCTGGGGCGGTGTGTCACAGCATCATCGGACTGAGCTTGTTGTCATTGCAGGCAATCTCAACGCTGTGCGTTACAGGGAAGACCTCCTCCCTCATGTGGTACCCTTCCTGCAGGCTCATCCTGACATGACCCTCCAGCATGACAATACCACCAGCCATACTGCTCGTTCTGTGCGTGATTTCCTTCAAGACAGGAATGTCTGACAGGAATGTGGCAGCGATGAGACAGGAATGTCTCATCGCTGCCATGGCCAGCGATGAGCCCGGATCTCAATCCCATTGAGCACATCTGGGACCTGTTGGATCGGAGGGTGAGGGATAGGGCCTTTCCCCCAGAAATGTCCGGGAACGTGCAGGTGCCTTGGTGGAAGAGTGGAGTAACATCTCACAGCAAGAACTGGCAAATCTGGTGCAGTCCATGAGGAGATGCACTGCAGTACTTAATGCAGCTGGTGGCCACACCAGATACTGACTGTTACTTTTGATTTTGATCCCCCCCTCCCTTTGTTCAGGGACACATTATTCAATTTCTGTTAGTCACATGTCTGTGGAACTTGTTCAGTTTATGTCTCAGTTGTTGAATCTTGTTATGTTCATACAAATATTTACACATGTTAAGTTTGCTGGAAATGAACGCAGTTGACAGTGAGAGGATGTGTCTTTTTATGCTGAGTTATATACACCTAGATGGTTGATGGGYGCGCTGTGTTGAAGCCACCATGCTGCCATCTTGGCATTCATCAAAACAATAGGAACCCGTTCCTAATATTGAGTTGCACCCCCCKCCCCCCRTTTTGCCRTCCGAACAGCCTCAGTTCATCGGGGCATGTACCACAGGGATGCTGGCCCATGTTGAGTCTAATGCTTCCCACAGTTGTCAAGTTGGCTYGATATCCTTTGGTTGGTGGACCTTTCTTGATACACACAGGAAACTGTTGAGCATGAAAAACCCAGCAGCGTTGCAGTTCTTGACATAAACCGGTGCACCTGGAACCATACCCTGTTCAAAGGCACTTAAATCTTTTSTCTTGCCCATTCACCCTCTGAATAGCACACAATCCATGTCTCAAGGCTTAAAAATCCTTCTTAAACTCGTCTCCTCCCCTTCATCTACACTGATATTGAAGTGGATTTAACAAGTGACATCAATAGGGGATCATAGCTTTCACATGGATTCATCTTGTCATGGAAAGAGCAGGTGTTCTTAATGTTTTCTATACTCGGTGTATAATTTTTGATTATGTGAGCTAAACAAAAAATGTATGTATATATATTTTTTATAACTAATGTTCTTGTCCCCACTACAACAAAAACATACTTAAATACATTTAATATTGTKAATTTATTTGAAACACTGTAGAACTCCATTCATTCCTATGGAGGACTGCTCCTACTGTGGAGTGCCAATATGGCTGACCGGTGGCTTCAAAGCCTCTCAATGGCCCATACATAGCATCAGCAATCCTGATGCTATACACATCATTGATCACTACCCACATGAAGTAACCCACATGAACCCAAACGAGCGCTGGTAGCCGTTAGCTGTACGATGAGCCTCTGATGTGTAAGAGGTGCTCTGTAGTCGCTGAAGGTGACTTGTCAGTCTGCTCTGCGCTGCTCTGCTTGCCGTTGCTTTTCACCACCTAGCTGAGGAGCTGGGCTGTTGGCACTGTTACTCCTTGGCTTGTCTTGCTTAGCTTCTCTTTCTCCTTCCTCTTTTTATTTCTCGTACTCATTCTGGCTCTGCCTAATTCACTCCGTTTTTCTTTCTTGCTCGGTCTCTCTTCTTCTGCCTTTCTCCCCATATTTTTCTTCTTAGCCCTGTCTCACCTTCCTAGCTGTCTCGCTCTCTTACTCCCTCATTAGCTTGGTTTCTCTCTCTTTTCTGTTTCCTCTCTCTGTGAATAGCACCTCTCATCAGTCAGTGCCTGGCAACCAGCTAAAGCTCGCATTCATGTACTAAAAGGCTCTGGGTGAACGGCGCCCCTAAGACCACACACCACAGGAGAGGTGGGAAAAGCAGGGATAGGGGGAGGGAGGAGAGGAAAGGAATGGAGAAAATAAGGGAGGAGAGGAAAGGCCCTTGTTTGCTGTCTGCATAGAATTACTGAGAGGAAGGAATAGTCCTGCTTTAGCTTGTGTGTAAAATGATTACATTAATTAATATGTTCACTATTACATTCATAGGGGAATTATTCAGGTTATCCAGTCAGTCAGTGACTACAGGTAGAACACGTTGTCTGGGTAAACCTAGTTATCCGGTTCTTTATCCCTCAATGCTCCACGTGTCATTCCCATTCATTCCCAGGTCTCTACGGTCTTCCAAAGAGGAACGGCAAGCTGAAGGACATCAGCCGGTTCGATGCTGCGTTCTTCGGGGTCCACCCCAAACAGGCCCACACCATGGACCCCCAGCTACGCCTCATGCTGGAGATCGCCTACGAAGCCATTGTAGACGGAGGTGAGGAGAGGGGTGATGAGGGTTGGATGGATGAGTAGATTTTATTTGGGAAAACTGTGTAAAGATACGAAGTCAAATGTATTTGTTTATTTGGATCCCAATTAGCTGTTCCTATCACAACAGCTACTCTTCRTGTCGTCCACACATTTAGATTAGATTACCCACATGTCACAAAGTTAATGTTTTAACTTTTATAGACCTGTGGGTGAGATTCATTGGTGTAATGTGTGTGTGTGTGTACAGGTCTGAATCCGACGGAGCTGCGTGGCAGCAGGACAGGCGTCTACATCGGGGTGAGCGGCTCGGAGGCGGGCGAGGCTTTCAGCAGAGACCCTGAGGAGTTGCTAGGATACAGCATGACGGGCTGCCAGCGTGCCATGTTCGCCAACCGACTCTCCTATTTCTTTGACTTCAACGGTACGATCTCATCTAACACGGCAGTGGGTTCTCTCAAGCAGTTTTGTCACATGGTATCAATTGTCTTAATCTATCCCTAACTCTACAGTCTCCTGTGTTTTGTCTCCTCTCTCTGTCCCTCTAGGCCCCAGCACAGCCATCGACACCGCCTGCTCCTCCAGCCTACTGGCTCTGGAGAATGCCTTCAACGCCATTCGCCACGGCCACTGTGAGGCCGCCCTGGTGGGCGGGGTCAACCTGCTGCTCAAGCCAAACACCTCTGTGCAGTTCATGAAGCTGGGCATGCTCAGTCCGGAAGGAACCTGCAAGTCCTTTGACTCCTCGGGTAAGAGAGGGAGAGACCTGGATCGTGTTCAGAAAATCACAATGTACAGAACTAAATGTTGAAGATAAAATGCTTCTCATGCTGAAAGCACACCCACATACAGCAGCACTATTTCCTGGTCTGACCCTGAAAGCACATTAACGTTACTTCCTGGTGCGCTCCTCTCTGTGTTCCCTCAGGGAACGGGTACTGCCGTTCGGAGGCTGCGGTGGCGGTACTGTTGACAAGACGTTCCATGGCTAAGAGGGTTTATGCCACGATACTCAACGCTGGTAACAACACTGACGGATACAAGGAGCAGGGTGAGCCTACACCCCATTATAACACACCACGGAGGGTACCTGCCCTGTCTGGAATGGATCTCTAGGCATAGCCCCTATCCCCAAGGCACTGAGGCAGACCTCACAAACCTAGGATTGTTTCCTGGTCTGATATACATCTCCAGCCCCTACCCATTAACTTTCCCCAGATCTATAAGGATTTGATGACTGTAAGCAACATGGTCATATTTCTGCATAACCCTCTGGAAGGTTACGTACGGTTTCCACTATATTTCTCACACCAACGTGTAGCCTGGCTTACGTAAGTGTCCTGTACTGTAAATGCCAAGCAGTAGCTCAGTAGAAACTTTATTTTTGTGGAGAAACAATTCAGTTGCATTTCCCATAATGTCTTTTGGCCTATTGCCCAATAGGTTGTGAGGCCTCACTGACCCACTATGACGTACCTCTTGGAGAAATAACACCACGTTTGAAGTCTCTATTCAATGTAACAGGCCCGCTACACTAGATGCGTAACTTTTATCTAACGTGAGACACTCCTATTAATTTAAACGAAACCTGGGCATATGCAGCATGGCCCCATGAGAGGCTTGTGTTACTCAGCGTAAAATTACACTCTGGTTCTATTTTCAAGAATTTGACGCGTGACTCACGCCCGAGAACACTTGATAAATTAGTGGCTTTGCTCACGCTGGCAAAAAGTTCCACGTCCAGTGTGGCGGCTAAAAACCTAGTGTTTTCCTGACGCCCCAGTGGAGCTCCCCTGTAATCTGTGTTTTGTGGTGTAATCTAGCTAATACCCGAGCAGTGCCAGCTCCAACTCTTTTTGAAATATAGACCTATTAATGTGGTGTAATCGACACACACACACACACACACACACACACACACACACACACACACTAACCTTTCCCCCAATCACTCCTCACACACTTAGCACTGCAGGCATGTGTTTATATACGACCTGGCTGAAGAGGAGACACATTCTCTGGAGTGTAACACTGGAACACACACACGCTCAACATTTTAGGATGTTCAATACCACACTTCACCCCCATGCTCCCAGCCCCCTCCCTCTGCTCTGCCCAGTTTGTCTGTCTTTCTGTCACACACAACAATAAACACACTCCCAGACTGGTGATCCAGTCACAGCATACCAGCCTACAGTATTTACCAGTCAATTTGAAGTGGATGACTCTTGGATGATTAGGGTACAAGGGCACCATGAGCTAATGGCCCTGTAAACAGTGACATAGCTCTTAGCCACTCCGGGGTGACGTTTCCCAAGGTACAGGTCTAGGATCAGCTTTCCCTCCATCACCCCTAGCCTTTACCATTAGTGTGGAAAATGCTAAACTGACTCGAGATCAGCGTCCAGGGGCAACCTTACCCTTCACCGCTCTTAGCCACTCGTGGTACTGCACGTCGGTGACATTTGTTATACCAAATTACCTAAAAGTCCTCTGAATGGCTACAAAATAATTGTTTAAATTAAGTGATGTATTGATTGGTGTGTTCTTCCCAGGTGTGACGTTCCCCTCAGGTGAGATGCAGCAGCGGCTGGTACGTTCTCTCTACCAGGAGGTCAACATCACACCTGACCAGGTGGAGTACATTGAGGCCCACGGCACCGGGACCAAGGTGAACACACACACACTCCTATCTATCTATCTATATACACACACAACACTTGATTCATTGTTGTTGGATCATATCACCACCACACCCAATAATGTAATGTTCTGTGGAAGGTGTTTTGTCACATTCCTCCCCCTGATACATCTGGTTCCCTCAGTATGTTTTCCCCTGGTGACTTCCGTCTTTTCTCCCAGGTCGGCGACCCGCAGGAAGTGAATGGCATTGTCAGTGTGTTCTGTCATTCAAAGCGTGACCCACTGCTCATTGGCTCCACCAAGTCCAACATGGGCCATCCAGAGCCTGCCTCTGGCCTGGCTGCGCTGGCCAAGGTAAGAACTGGAATGGTCTGGGCTAACCTCTGTACAGGACAAAAAAGTGTTCTAAAGTCCCAATATGTGCAGGCAAGCCCAGCACTAACACACTTTTCCATCCGTCTCGCTCCTCTCCCTCCATATTTTTCTCCCTGTCTCTCTCTCTCTCTCCCAGGTTGTGTTGTCTCTGGAGCGAGGTGTGTGGGCTCCCAACATCCACTACAACAGCCCCAACACCGACATCCCTGCCCTTAGTGACGGCCGCCTCCGCGTCGTCAACGAGCCCCCAAATTAAACCAAGTCCGCGGCGGCATTGTTGGCATCAACTCTTTCGGATTTGGCGCTCTACCGTTCACGTGATCCTCCGCCCCCCTGGTTCAACACACCAAAAAGCTTTAAAAGTGCCCCCAGACCCCTCTGTGTCCTCTCAAGTACCAGGCTCCTCCAGGCCTGTGGCCGCACAGAGGAGGCTGTCTCGCCCTCCTCAACAAGGGGAAGGAACACTCGGGCGACGACAACTTCCTGTGTCTGCTGAACGAGGTGTCCGGGGTACCCACGGCGGGGATGCCCTACAGGGGCTACACTCTGATTGGCTCCAAGGAGGACGTCACGGAGGTCCAGAGACTGAGGCCACGCCCAGACCGTTGTGGTACATTTGCTCAGGTAAGAGAGAGGACAGGGGTCAGGAGACGAGTTTCTTCAAGCCTCAGCCTAATGGTTGTGTTAGGATTGGGGGCAGGTTAATGTGATCCAGGATCTGTGGTTAAGGGTAACTTTCTACCTCGAATGATGAAGCAGTGGTTTAGGAGAAAGGTGTGTGTTAACACTTGTGTATCTCTCAGGTATGGGCACCCAATGGGGTGGGATGGGCCGCAGTCTGATGCAGCTGCCAGAGTTCAGGGAGTCCATCTTGCGTTCGGACATAGCATTGAAGGACCACGGGGTGTGTGTGTCCAGTCTGCTCATGGAGGCAGACGAGAGCACCTTCGAGGACACCGTCCCAAGCCTTCGTAGGCCTTGCCGCCATACAGGTACAGCAGAGCAGCCATCTTAACTAAGGGCAAATCACAATTTTTAGAGGGTGGAACACCATTTTAACTAACATTGTGGGGGGGGGGGGCGATGGACTGAGGACTGCACAAAAGGCTTTGGAAATAGGACTGTATTGTCTGTTATTTTTGCACAGACAATTAAGCACACAATGCCTCTGCTATATCAAAGGCAATCATGAAGATAACCATTTAAGAGGTCCTGTTGGCTCAGTTGGTAGAGCATGTGTAAGAATGTATGCACGCATGACTGTAAGTCGCTTGGGATAAAATCTGCTAAAAGGCATATAATATTTATTATATTTAGTATGCTCATAAAAGTAACCGCTGTCTGTCTGTCCCCTCTCAGATCGCCCAGATTGACCTGCTCCAGAAGCTGGGTCTGCAGCCAGACGGCATTGTGGGCCACAGTGTGGGAGAGCTGGCCTGTGGCTACGCAGACGGATCCCTCAGTCACAGTGAGGCTATCCTGGCAGCCTACTGGAGAGGGAGGTCCATCAAGGAGGCTAACCTGCCCCCCGGGGGCATGGCTGCAGTCGGTAAGGACCAAAAAGAGAGGGTGTTTGTTTTGAATTGCCAGCTACCACCCGGTAATCTACCCTGCACCTTAGACTGTTACCCTATGTACATACAGCCATTGAACACTGGTTGCTTTAATCATGTTTACATTTCACACACTTTATATGTATATACTGTATTCTAGTCATGGCTCAGCCTATATAACTTTTTGTATTTATAACTGTTCATTTTTATTGCTAGGTATTACTGCACTGTTGGAGCTAGAAACTCAAGCATTTTGCTGCACCTGAGATAACATCTGTGTATCCACCAATAAACTTTGATTTGGATTCATTTGTGTTGTGCTCGCTGATCCACTTTTTTCTCTCTCCCTCTGTCTCCCCACCCTCCTCTGTCTCAGGGCTGACATGGGCAGAGTGTAAGGCTCAGTGTCCTCAGGGTGTGGTTCCAGCCTGTCACAATGCTGAAGACACCGTCACCATCTCTGGCCCTGCGGTAACACATTTTGGTTCAAATCCTTGCATCTATCAATAGCTTTATGCGCTATTTTTAAATACGCTTTTTTTATATTATTGAGACCAATTCTGTCTGTAAGCTACATTTTGTCCTGTAAAAGCCTGACACGGTGTACTTGTTTTCTGTATGCAGGAGGCAGTGAGTAAGTTTGTATCAGAGCTGAAGGAGAGTGGTGTGTTTGCCAAGGAGGTTCGTAGTGCTGGTGTAGCCTTCCATTCTTACTACATGGCCTCCATCGCTCCCGCCCTGCTGGCCGCTCTCAAGAGGGTAAGACGACGTTTATGACTGCGTGGCTCAGTCCAAAACCTAACACTTTTTAAAAACTTTTCAATTCAGATAGGGAATTGAAACTAAATGCATGAATTGAAAAAACAGACTGCTTTCCACCTGCCTGGGAATTTGAATTTCAAGTCATCTGCCAAATATACTGAATCTCCATCTCCACTCTCTTTGTAGGTGATCAAGGAGCCTAAGCAGAGGTCTGCCAGGTGGATCAGTACATCTATCCCCCAGAAGGACTGGGACAGCCCGCTGGCTCTGTACTCCTCAGCAGATTACCATTGTAATAACCTGGTCAGCCCTGTCCTCTTCCAGGAGGGCCTGAGCCTGGTGCCTGATAACGCTGTGGTGGTAGAGATAGCACCACATGCACTGCTGCAGGTTAGTATACACAGAATGTAGAAACACACACAAACATAGGATGGCCTGATAAGACTGTGGGGTTCAAGACCGCACCACACACTGCTCACACAGGCTATAGAATTGTTTTTACCTTTATTTTACTAGGCAAGTCAGTTAAGAACAAATTCTTATTTAAGAGACCGCTGCGCCACTCGGGAGCTGCAAGAAACACACACACACACACTACTGCTGTGAATACACAAACACACAGTGCCACAATGTGACAATTTTCTCCTCTTAGAAACACACACACACACACCAACCTCTGACAAAAATGCAGCATACTTGTCATCATTACTGTGTGTAACCTTGCTCTGTCTCCCCCTGCAGGCGATCCTGAAGCGCAGCCTGAAGCCCACGTGTTCCATCCTGCCCCTGATGAGGAGAGGCCATGCCAACAACCTGGAGTTCTTCCTCTCTCACATTGGCAAGGTCTACATGAACGGGTCAGTACCTGCTGCTGACACGCCACGCCTCTGATGTCATCATTATGCAACTGATTCTATTCTCAACCTACTTTAGCTTAAACACACAGCTTTAACTGGTGTTGTGCATATTATTTTCCCAATACTGCAAAATGGCCTTCACACCTTACTTTGCCATTCTTTTACTCTTATGATCTTTGTTAGCCCCTAGTACAAGCTAAAACATGCATGTCAAAAAGCTATATTTGGGTCAGATGTCTCAATACCAAGCATCTCTCCTTTGTGTCCAGGATCAACGTGGACAATAAGCAGCTGTACCCATGTGTGGAGTACCCGGTGCCTGTGGGCACCCCTCTGATCTCCCCCCTGGTGCAGTGGGACCACACCCAGACCTGGGATGTACCCAAGGCTGAGGACTTCCCTGCTGGTTCTGGAGGGTCCACCTCGGCTACCATCTATAACATTGGTGAGAGACATACAGTACCAGTCAAAAGTTTGGACACACCTACTCATTCAAGGGTTTTTCTTTATTTTTACTATTTTCTACATTGTAGAATAATAGTGAAGACATCAAAACTATGACATAACGCATATGGAATCATGTAGTAACCAAAAAGTGTTAAACAAATCAAAATATCTTTTACATTTGAGATTCTTCAATGTAGCCACACTTTCCCTTGGTGACAGCTTTGCATACTCTTGGCACACTGATACAGTATAGACACAGAATACACACACCCACACAGACAATAACATAGTTGATCTCTCCCCCCAGACATCAACCCAGACTCTCCAGACTACTATATGATTGGCCACTGCATCGACGGGCGTGTCCTGTACCCGGCGACGGGTTATCTGGTACTGGCCTGGAGGACCCTGATGAGGAGCCTCGGCGTTGTCATGGAAACCACCCCTGTCACCTTCGAGGACGTCACCATCCACAGGGCCACCATCTTACCCAAGACCGGTGAGGGAGGGACGAACGGTGAAGGGAGGGGAAGAGTTTGATCATTGGTTGTCTGTCACATCAAGGGTGTCTATTTGGGTTGACAATCTTTTACTGTGGTTCATTTATGACCTTTCTTCAATGTGCTTTGTCTCGCTCCCTTTTCTCTCTTACTCCTTCCCCTCGCTGTCAGGTTCAGTCCAGTTGGAGGTGCGTCTCATGCCCGCCACCAGTCGATTTGAGGTCTCTGAGAATGGCAGCCTGGCTGTCAGTGGTACGCATATTGTATACTCTCCTATAAGCATCCGAGATAAATGTTTGATATGTAAAGGATGGTTTCTATGTGCTCTGTTACATGGTAATAGCTAGTGTATATAGACTCATTCAATCTGTTACATATTATAAACTGGGTGGTTAGAGCCCTGAATGCTGATTGGCTGACAGCCGTGGTATATCAGACTGTACCATGGGTATGACAATTATTATTTAATTTTTTACTGCTCTAATTACGTTGGTAACCGGTTTATAATAGCAATAAGCCACCTCGGGCGTTTATGGTATATTGCCAATATACCACACCCCCTCTGGCCTTAATGCTTAAATAGCAACTAGTATATACAACCATTCAAGGTCTATGACATAGTAATACAGACTATAAACTCTACATGCTTTCTCCTTGGTCGTCCTCAGTCAGTCACCTATCCCATACTTCTCTCTGTCTGTGCAGGCAAGGTGAGCATTCTGGAGGACGCTGCTCTGGACTCATTCCACTCTGAGATTGGTAAGCCTGTCACCGGGGATGATGGTGACCCCAAACTGCGGCTGACAGCCCATGACATCTACAAGGAGCTCCGTCTCCGCGGTTACGACTACGGCAAGACTTTCCAGGGCATCCTGGAGTCCAACAATGCAGGTGTGTGTGAGAAAAAGTTAAACCATTGTGAACCTCTTTATGAAATAGCCTCTTAATACTGGGTAGCAACTAAGGTGGCTAGTTGTAGATTGTACTATAAGTTATTTTCCTCAGTTATTGGTTGACTGGTTTCCCTCTGACCCTGCTCCATCCTTGTCTCTGGCTGTAGGTGACAGTGGGAAGCTGCAGTGGACTGGTAACTGGGTGACCTTCCTGGACACCATGCTGCAGATGATCGTGGTTGGCCTATCAGGACGCAGCCTTCGCCTGCCAACGCGGATCCGCTCTGTGTGTGTCGACCCCACCGTCCACCAGGAGAGGGTCACTGAATACGGAGAGGGTGAGAAAGGTATTGAAATAAAACATGTACACAGGCCCACCACAAACACACACTTGACTCACTTAAGGATGCGGTTTAATTTTTTWAACTGTTTTTCTACCTTTTCTCCATCACCTAGCCGTGGCCGTCCATGTCAACCGTTGCCTTGACAACATTGTTGCTGGAGGAGTGCAGATCTGTGGTCTCCACGCCACGGTGGCACCGCGTCGCCAACAGCAACAGAGCCCGCCCACCCTGGAGGAGTTTTTGTTTGTGCCCTACCTAGAGACAGAATGCCTGTCAGCCAATGAGAAGCTGGGAGACCAGCTCAAGAACTGCAAAGGTTAGAGTTCATGTTTGTTGGCTACCTCTATCATCCAGACAGTGGGAAGTCATTTTGCTTTCAGATTCAATGTTTAAAATCAGTTAAAAAAAAAWTAATAATAGGTAGCAATCTCTTTGTATTCTCTCTTTCTACAACACATACAAAAAAATTCAAAGGAATGACGGTGTCACGACATGTAAGGACAATGTAAACAGAAAAGTTGCAAATCTAATGTCAAAGAAAGGCAGATCTTACTTCACATTTTGTTAGTCTAAAAGGCCATAGTACTAAATTGATTACCCTCTGTCTGACCCTTGGTTCATGCATCTCTCCAGGTCTGATCCACAAGCTGCAGAAGAAGCTGGCTCCTCAGGGCGTTAAGCTCTCCATCCCTGGTCTAGGGGGGGTGTCTAGCCCTGCTGTCCCCAGCCCTGAGCCCGCTGAGCCTGGCTTGCTGCGGCTGCTGTCCCTGCTTTGTGGTCTAGAGCTGAACGGTAACCTGCGGTCAGAGCTGGAGCAGACTGTTGAAAAGGAGAGGGGTTGTCTCCTCCAGGACCCCCTGCTACATGGCCTACTGGATGGCCCAGCCCTCAGACACTGCCTGGACACAGCCCTGGAGAACACTACCCCCGGGAAGATCAAAGTCCTGGAGGTGAGAACAAAGATGTGATACATCAGTGGTCATGAGCGCTCTCTCGCCCTCCTCTCTAACCCCTGCTCTGTCTCGCCCCACCTTAGGCCCTCTCCAACGACGGCCATCTCTTCTCCCGTGCCGTGCCCCTCCTTAACATCCAGCCCATGCTCCGCCTCGACTACGTCGCCACTGCCACTACCCTCGACCTCCTGACCCCCCACCAGACCACCCTGGATGCCATGGGGGTCACCTCAGCCCAGTGGGACCCCCAGCAGGGCCCTGTGCCCGGGGGTGCAGTCGGTGGAGCCGACCTGGTGGTGTGTAACCACGCCTGGGGTCCCCTGGGAGCTGGGGCTGAGGTGGTGGTGGGGAACCTGGCCTCAGGGGCCAAGGAGGGGGGCTTTGTGATGCTCCACACCCTGCTGAAGGGAGAGACGCTGGGGGAGATGGTGGCATTCCTCACCTACAAGGACAGCCAGAACAACCAGCAGAGACTGCTCTCCCAGGTCAGTTACACTGCAGTGGAAAACTGATACCCAGATGAATCCTTAGCCCCCAGCTTCCCTTCAGATATTAAAGCAGGACCACACATTACACTATTAGCTTCAGTCAGTGTTTAGTGAGTGAGGATACATAAACTGCCCATACATATAGTCTCATTTGTGACAACATTTTATTACCTATGATGTCTAATCCTGTCATTGTTCTCTTCTCTAGACTGAGTGGGAGAAAGCCTTCTCTGATGCATCTCTCAACTTGGTGGCTGTCAGGAAGTCCTTTTATGGCTCTGCCTTATTCTTGTGTCGCCGTCGGTTACCCAGCAAACTGCCCATCTTCCTGCCTGTGGACAGCATGGACTACCAGTGGGTGGACACACTCAAGGTGAGGGAAACGTCTGTCTGTGTTAATAACTCCTTAATAAGTGCTTATAAGCCCTTATAACTTTCTCCCCCCCCCCCCCCCGGCAAGCGACTTTGGCCGAGCCCTCCGACTCTCCGGTCTGGCTGACTGCTACCCAGGGCCACTCTGGGGTGGTGGGCATGGTCAACTGTCTACGCCAGGAGCCCGGGGGCAGCCGCATACGGTGAGACTAAAGCCTGGTCTGAAAAAAAAACATGGCCCTTCCTCTTCCCCTTGACACTTGATCTGAAAGGATTGGATTGGTATTAGCAGTTTTAAAAGCACAGTAGTATATATTAGTAAGGTAATCGCTCCATCTTGCTCTCGGATAGGCTGTGAATCAGACTAATGSTGTACTTCTCTATTCTCTCTCTCCAGGTGTGCATTTGTATCCAACCTGTGTGAGTCTTCTGCGGCGCCCACCCTGCAGCCTGCCCATAATTCCATGCGGTCTGTGCTGGAGGGAGACCTGTGTATGAACGTGTTCAGGGATGGACACTGGGGAGTGTTCAGACACCAGCTCATCTCTCAGGGTACGACAACCACACCACCATCTTCCCTCTCTTGTTCTTGCTCTAGCAAGATCTCAAAAGTTACACCCAATGAGAAATCTTGAACTTTCACACATTGTCATTGCATAGGAGCTTGATGATAAAATTGCAGTGAAAAGAAAGTGCTTCCCTAATGATAAACACTAAAATAGCTGATAGTCACAGACTAGCCCCAGGCTCAAGAATATGCTGATTTAAAACGTTCATCTTGGACAATAATGGATTCCTAATCTTCTGTTGATCATGCTGCAAAGCTTAATACCTCTGTCTCTCCTTTCTCGCTCTCTCCTCAGATCTGAGTGAGGAGTTGACAGAGCAGGCTTACGTTAACGTGTTGACCCGGGGTGACCTCTCCTCGCTGCGTTGGATCGCCTCGCCCCTCCGCCATTTTGTGGCGAGCAGCCCCCATGTGCAGCTGTGTCGCGTCTACTACAGCTCCCTCAACTTTAGAGACATCATGCTGGCCACCGGGAAACTGCCACCGGACGCCATCCCAGGTAAAGAACACACACACACACACACACACACACACACACACACACAGAGACACACACAGACACACACAGAGACACACACAGACATGTCCTCTAGGAAACTGCCTTTGAAGCTATACCAGTAATGAACACTCATGCACTCTCTCTCTTTTACACACACATCTGATTTCCCTCTGTAGGTGACCTGGCCCTACAGCAGTGCATGTTGGGTATGGAGTTCTCGGGTCGTGACCCCAGTGGTCGGCGTGTGATGGGGCTGCTGCCTGCTAAAGGCCTGGCCACCTGCGTTGACGCTGACACACGCTTCCTCTGGGACATCCCAGATGGCTGGTAAAACAATGCGACTACCCCAAATCACACCCTATTCCCTACATTATGTAGTGCATTTGAGTAAAAGTGCTTATCTACGATCAGTTTTGCCTTTCAAAATAATAATGAATAAAAGGGGGGAACTGATCCTAGATCAGCATTCCTATATTTTGTGAATACAGGCCCAGAGCCACAAACGACCTCGTAGGGAGACACTGTTTTGGGATCTTGACTAACAGACTGAGGGGTATGTCCACTGAGGAGCGTACTACAAACCAGGATTAATGAGTTTGCCGGCTAACTTTTATAAACAACCAGAAATAACTATTAAAGCTAAACTTATTTATGTGTGTTTGGTTGTTGTCGATTAGACCATGCCCATTTCAAGTGTATACTTCGGGGGGAAAAAGTAAAGATATTTCTATAAGTTAGATCCTGGTTTGTAGTATTCCCCTTTGTTGACATCTAGCTTTATGACTTAGTTATTGTTGTAAGTAACTTATGTTCTCTCTCGCTCTCTCCATCCCTCTCTCTAGGACCCTGGAGCAGGCAGCGTCGGTACCGGTGGTCTACGCCACAGCCTACTATTCCCTGGTGGTCCGAGGCAGGCTCCGCCCAGGGGAGAGTGTTCTCATCCACTCAGGGTCAGGGGGCGTCGGCCAGGCTGCCATCGCCATTGCACTCAGCCAGCGCTGTAGGGTCTTCACTACTGTTGGTGAGTACCAGAGACCTGTAGGTACACACACACTCGGCCTGTTAATGTCAGAATTGTCAGTGCATTTAGCCGTAGATGTTTCTCTGTAACCCGTCTTTTGTGTTCTTTGTCTCAGGTTCAGCAGAGAAGCGTGCCTACCTACAGGAGCGTTTCCCCCAGCTCACCTCTGAGTCCTTTGCCAACTCTAGAGATGCCACCTTCGAACAGCACGTCCTGCTACACACACAGGGAAAAGGTCAGACACACTTTAAATATCAGCTCCTATCCAAACTTGCCTCACTCAAACACACGAAATAACTATACAGCATGATACACCTCTCACACTAACTCACATGTTCTTATGTACCCTGTCTGTAGGAGTGGATATGGTGTTGAACTCCCTGGCTGAGGAGAAGCTGCAGGCCAGTCTTCGCTGTCTGGCTCGACACGGACGCTTCCTGGAGATCGGCAAATACGACCTGTCCAACAACTCCCCTCTGGGTCAGTACACAGCACTGCAACTGCTCTCCATGGGAGCCATTTTGTGTCCGACTCACTGTGCCACTGCAGCTGTTCTAATGTCTGACATGAGTCCCTGTTACCCTTAGGTATGGCTGTCTTCCTGAAGAATGTGGCGTTCCATGGGATCCTATTGGACGCCCTGTTTGAGGAGGGGAACAGGGAGTGGGAGGAGGTGTCCCAGCTGCTGAAGGGGGGCATTGTGGGAGGTGTAGTCAAGCCACTGAGGACTACGGTGTTTGAGAGAGACCAGGTGGAGGAGGCTTTCAGATACATGGCCCAGGGAAAACACATCGGCAAAGTCCTGCTACAGGTCACTTACTCAACAACTCCCCCTCTTCATTCACGCTTTCTTTTTCTCCCTCACAAAACACAGCTTTTACTATCTCCTCAACTCTCTCTTTTAGACCGGTTCATCATTTATTATAACACTGTTATTGCCACTTATTATACTCTTGATACATGACGGTTTATTACAATTCACTCGGTGTGTGTTTTGTCTGACGTGGTGGCAGGTAGCCTAGCGGTTAAGAGCGTTGGGCAAGTAACCGAAAGCTTGCTGGTTGAAAAATCTAGGCAAGGCACTTAACCTCTAATTGTCTGCTAAATCACTAAAATGTAAATGTGTATCTCTAGGTGCGTTCAGAGGAGAAGGGTGGTGGTACTCAGGCGGTGGGCTCACCCCTCTCCCTCCCCGCCATCTGCCGTACCTTCTGCCCTGCTTCCCACTCTTATATCATCACCGGGGGACTGGGCGGCTTCGGCTTGGAACTCGCTCATTGGCTGACGGAGCGAGGCGCCCGSAAACTGGTGCTCACCTCCAGATCGGGCATCCGCAACGGTAAGAGACAAGAACTCAGAACTTTGACTTGTACTTGCACATTTTTACATGTGCTGTATTGTAGCACACCAGCAAAGCCATTGTGGTGTTACATTAGCTGCACACTTGTTGTTTGTGACAGTCCAGTCACTTTTGTTAATGTCGGTTCACGTTGCTAGGTTACCAGGCGAAGCGCGTGCGTGAGTGGCAGGGGATGGYTGTGCAGGTGCTGGTGTCCACCAGTGATGTCAGCACCCAGGAGGGGGCGGAGCGACTCATCAACGAGGCCTGCAGGCTGGGGCCTGTGGGAGGAGTCTTCCACCTCGCCATGGTAATGCCCCCCCCCCCCCCCCCTGTACACTGTTGCTTTTTATTTTCACCTCTCTCTCTCCTGCGTCTCCCACCTCTCTCTCTTGTTTCTGTCTCTTATACACATCTAGATGTGTATAAGAGACAGGTCTGTGTGTGTACCAGGTGTTGAAGGATGGCATGCTGGAAAATCTGACTCCTCAGCTGTTCCTGGATGTCAACAAACCCAAATACAACGGAACCCTCCACCTGGACAGGTAAGACGATACACACAGGTGTAGCAGTTAGCTTAGAGATCACTCCTCCTGGTGATTCTGTAGTTCTGCTGAGATTTACCAGTCTTTCCATTATAATGATCTGTCAATATCCAATGTTTTGGAGGAACAGAAAATCCAAAAGCAGTCTGAGGTAATCAAAGGTTTTCCTTCCTCTTTCTCAGGGTGACCAGAAAGCTGTGTCCAGACCTCAGCTACTTTGTAGCCTTCTCCTCTGTGAGCTGCGGCCGCGGCAACGCCGGCCAGAGTAACTACGGTTACGCCAATTCCGCCATGGAGCGCGTGTGCGAGCAGCGACGCCACGACGGCCTGCCCGGATTGGCTGTCCAGTGGGGCGCCATCGGCGACGTGGGCGTTGTCCTGGAGACCATGGGCGGCAACGACGTGGTGGTGGGCGGGACTCTCCCGCAGCGCATCACTTCCTGTCTGGAGGTGCTGGACCGCTTCCTGTGCGAGCGGCGTCCGGTGATGTCGAGCTTCGTGCTGGCAGAGAGGAGCGTGGTGAAGAGCGAAGGAACAGGACAGAGAGACTTGGTGGAGGCTGTCGCTCATATACTAGGTAGACCCCTCATCACCCATACACCTCCATACAACTAACCCTATAACAAACCCCAGACAGAGACCTGAGGGGTGTACTAGAAAGCAGGATCAAGGAGTATGCCAGCTAACCTTGATTAGCTTAAAATGAGCATGATCTAATTGACTGAACAACAAAAACCCATTTGTATGTCAGTTTAGCTTTGTTAATGAACCAGAAAATATGTCGTTTTTTCTGGTTGTTTATCCAAGGTAGCTGGCTAACTGATAGATCCTGCTTTGTAGTATATCCCCCTAGTGGAGGCTGTGGCTCACATACTGGATAAGACTAGAGGAAGAGAGAGATGTCCCTCATCACCCATACCTCCATCACCATGTAACCCGCTCTAGATTCTTCCTGAAGTTACCCCATCACAGTTTATATCAATAGATTTGAAGCTGGTTTGGGTGTTTTCATTCCATGTGTGACTCCCTGGTTATTTCTCCCTCTCGCTCTTCCCTGTCCCCTCTAACCTTTTCAGGTGTGCGTGATGTCAGCAGCCTAAATGCTGACGCCTCATTGGCTGATCTGGGTCTGGACTCTCTGATGGGCGTGGAGGTGCGTCAGACACTGGAGCGCGATTATGACATCGTCATGGCAATGAGGGAGATCCGACAGCTCACCATCAACAAGCTCCGAGAGCTGTCCAGCCAACCAGCGGGAACAGCAGGTGTGTGTATACACAAACATTGTACGCAATAATGACTTTGTATAGTTAGGAAGCGTATGTGTGTTATGGACTTACGTGTACTCTTTCTCTCTCCTTTCCCTCTCTCTCCTCTCTCTCCTTTCCCTCTCTTCTTTCTTTCCCTCTCTCTCCTTTCCCTCTCTCTCCTTTCCCTCTCTCTCTCTATGCTTTCTTTCCCTCGCTCTCTGCTTTCTTTCCCTCTCTCCTTTCTCTCCTTTCTTTCCCTCTCCTTTCTTTCCCTCTCTCCTTTCTCTCTCTTCTTTCTTTCCCTCTCTTCTTTCTTTCCCTCTCCTCTCCTCTCTCTTCTTTCTTTCCCTCTCTCTCCTTTCCCTCTCTCTCTCTCGCGCTTTCTTTCCCTCTCTCCAGAGTCCTGTCAGTCTCCAGTGAAGAAGGGAGGTGTGCGTTCTCTGTTGGAGTCGGACCTCAGTTTGATGCTGGTCAACCCAGACGGTCCCACGGTCTCACGTCTCAATGAGGTGCAGAGTGCTGAGCGCCCGCTGTTTCTGGTCCACCCTATAGAGGGCTCCATCGCTGCCTTCCASACACTCACCGCCAAGCTCAGTGTGCCCTGCTACGGCCTGCAGTGCACTAAAGGTACACACACAGGAACAAACTCCCTCCGCTCTCTCTCTCTCGCAATCATACTGATACAGTCCCACACTCTCTCTAAAGTTGTAAACTTGATCTTAATGACTGAAACTATCCCCCCATTCTCTCTAGCTGCTCCTTTGGACAGTATACAGTCTCTGGCTACATACTATGTGGAGTGTATACGTCAGGTAAAAAAGATACTAACAACTTCATTTGTATTTACATACATGATAGATAATTACAGTGATTTTATAAATAACGGTCTGTGCTTATGTTTTATTTGTGTAGGTGCAATCGGAGGGTCCGTACCGGATTGCCGGCTACTCCTTTGGGGCCTGCGTGGCGTTTGAGATGTGTTCTCAGCTGCAGGCCCAGGGTAGAACCGTAGACTACCTCTTCCTCTTCGACGGATCACACTCCTACGTCGCCGCTTACACACAGGTGAGACCTTATGCAGGCATATTGATACTCACACACACACACCGGTGATACGCATGTGTCTGTACATACTGACACACACACACACACACACACACACAGATGAGAGGTTACGCAGGAATGCACATGTACTCTGACACATACACACATCCTCGTACTCAGTTCCTTCACAGTGAACTCTACTTGAAAAGAGTCAGTCAACTCAGAACTAACCGTAGGGTCATGTGTAGCGTTAACCTGATGTTTGTGTTCTATTTGCCTTTCAGAGCTACAAATCCAAGCTGACCCCTGGTAAAGAGTCTGAGGCAGAGACTGAAGCGCTGTGTGCTTTCATCCAGCAGTTCACTGGCATCGAGTACAACAAGGTACAACACTTCACAACTGCAGATAATGGCCTGTACTCACTGGCTATGGCATAATATTAAACTAACATTATACTTGAGTCTGGTTCAATGTATAATTCTCACATTTCTTGTTCTGCCTCTTTTACCTCTCCTCTCTCGCTCGCTCTCTGTCTAGTTGTTGGAGACCCTCCTCCCTCTGTCTGATCTGAAGGCCCGTGTCAACATGGCGGTGGACCTCATCACCTCCAGCCATAAAAACGTCAGTAAAGACTCCCTGCGATTCGCTGCCGCCACCTTCTACTACAAACTCAAGGCTGCCGACGGTTACGTCCCGGCAACCAAATACCACGGCAACGTCACCCTGCTCCGCGCCAAGGCCAGCAGCGACTACGGAGACAACCTGGGGGCTGACTACAAACTGAGCGAGGTGGGTATACACCAACACGCATGAACACGCGCACGCACACACTGCTATAATAACAGGCTTTGTTCTTCTTCAGGTGTGTGATGGTAAGGTGTCGGTCCACGTCATCGAGGGAGACCACCGCAGCTTCCTAGAAGGAGAGGGGGTGGAGTCTATTAGTAGCATCATCCATAGCTCATTGGCCGAGCCACGCGTCAGTGCCCGGGAGGGTTAGACCAGTCCCGCCCTTCCCAGCCCTCTCCCCCAATAGCACCAACTTCTCCTATCCCAAAGCTCTTAGCTCGCTGCCACAGGGTATGTTCCCATGGGAACAAACAACGTGCTGTATGTTTGTGCTCTACCAATAAGGTCCTCGCTCTCTTTTATTTGTAATTTTTTTTAAATCTTGTGTCTTTATCATGTTTGGAATGGTAGAATAAAGTTAGATGCTCAACTCTGTACTGGTAATCAATCCTGCTACAACTGTAAATGTGCTGGCTCAACCCTATAGCTAGCCTAGCATGTGAGCCTGGCTGTGTTGCCCACTGACTGTAGCCTAGCCCTAGATAACCTACCTAGCTGTTGTTATGATACTGTTCAACCCACCAGTCTGCTAAAGGGTGTTTCGTGAACTTGGTAATAAAGGTGTGTGTGTGTGTGTGGACTCGGACCCTCTACCTATGCACATGCGTGCATGTTTTATCTTATGCCAAACCCTAGCAGTGCCCTAATGATGCAGACTATTCCACGTGTACATAGCCTCCTGTCTCACCTGTCTAACACCTGTTCAAGCTTTGTACCTGTTACCAAGTGACATTGGCTTAGGAGGAAACCATTGTTACATGGTTGTCTTTGTTTGGGGGTTGTTTTGTATAAAAGGGTTTGTTTACCAGCATTGGTCATAAGTTATGATCCCTATTTTTGTTGATTTCAATGTTGTTTGCAGTGACTGTAGTATTGTTACACTGATCTTAAGGTAGGTTCACACAGAGAAATGCATTAGACTTCCCAACATGAGAACTAAAGGGGTTACTGTAGCAACACGCAGGAAAATGGCTAAAAGTATCTGACACCATATTTGATCAAGTTAATAACTTTTTAACTATTCAGCTGTTTACTGGAAATAAGACTCCCTGTATCTGTCTTTCCATTTAAGAACTGAAATACTTTTTGAAAACAACAGTATTCTTCTGGGTTTAGATCTGGGTGTGTTGCCTTTCCTGTGTGAGTACACCTTTTAAGAGGACTGATTGGATATCTACAGGTCACATTTCTATGATCTTGGCTTCTTTGACAAAAAAGTCATTTAAATTGCTGCTGTTTTAAAAATGTATGCTGTTCTATGTAACTGGCTACAATGGATTACTAATCATACAATTAACCTTGTTTTTAATTTCCTTCAATGTTCCTTCAAAACGTTCTAACATTCCTGAAATATTGTTACATAAGACTAATGTTTTGAATATTACTGCTGTCCACATGCAATGCTTCAAAACGCTTTGGCACTTGTTTGAAAGGAAATAGACAAATGATGTTTCATTGCTATGGCACTACCCAAATACTGTTATGTGAAATCTATGGTGTTCAGGAGGGCACAATGGAGTAAAAGGCTTTGCAAACTAAAATGAGGGTTCTTTATTGGATAAATTCAGCTCGTATCTTCGTGTTCCGAAACATTTTCTCCCATTTAGTGCCCACTGAATACGATCCGATTCACTGTCTCACTGAAAAAGTAGTAGTTTGTCCAAGCTTCCATTTTGTTTGTGATGTCATGTCAGAATGCAGGTGCCGTTGGGTGTGGAATCATTGACCTGAAGAACGGCCTTGTTGAGGAGTAGGTAGAATTTACCTCTAACCACTGGTCCAGGAACATATATTTTACTGTCCACCTAATGGTTCATGTTTGGACTGTGAGCAGGATAATCTGATCCTAGAACTGTGGTTACGAGGCAACTATCTACCTTTAGCTGTTTTTGACTCCCATGACCTTTGCTGACCCCTGAAGGTCCTTCAAGATCAGGGGTCCAATCGCAGAATGCACCAGACTGACCTGACCTCTGAGACTTCTAATCAGGTCTATGAAGAGTCAGGTGGCTTTAATTTGAGCATGGTGATTGGCTGCAGTAAAAAGGAGGGAATTGACAATGTGTTCCTTTTCTAGTTTGTTTTTCCCAGTATTTATTGTATTAGTCCAAATAAAGAGCTATCACTAACATCCTGCCTCAGTGTCTGTCTGGTTTCTATGTAAACTTATTGAGGCAACTACAACAGGTCCTGAAAGTTCTCTGCAAGTGGTCTCCATAGCTTATTCAACTGACCATCTTCAGGCAATCGTAAAATACTCCTGGCCTTTCACACCTTCATGTTAATCCCTGTATATAACTGACCCTACATTCCTTATGCAATTAGACATACTGTATCTCCAAATGGTAATGTGTTTGTGTCATATAGAAGGTACCAGTAGAAAATCACACAGCAGCCAACTATAAGGACCATCTGTCACACTAAATTAAGTAGGTCATAGGTCTTTCTCTGCCTTTGAAGTTAGTATGGATGCTTTGGCAGCGTGTGTGTTCCTTTGAGGTTCAGTACAGATGCTATGAGTGAGAGTGATAAGATGTATGCACACGACTGTTAGTTGCTTTGGATACAAATGGTTATTATTATTATACAAACATTAGGATCACCTTTCTAATAGCGAGTTGCACCCCCCTCCCCCTTGGTGTGTCAAGTTGGCTACCATACCCTGTTCAAATGCACTTACATTTTTTTGTATTGCCCATTCATCCTCTGAGTGGTACACATTCACCTTCATCTAGACTGATTGAAGAAGATTTAACAAATGACATCAAAGCTTTCACCTGGATTCACCTGGTCAGTCTATGTCATGGGAAGAGTAGGTGTTCTTAATGTTTTGTACACTCAGGGCTATCTAGCGCTCAGACATACTGCACTACTTTTGACCAGGGCCTGGTCAAATGTAGTGCACTTTGTAGGGAATATGGTGCGATTTGGGACGCACCCCTAAGACTGGGACACTCACCTACGACTGGGACACTCATAGTGGAGCAGCATGTTGTTCCTCAGATAATGACCACAGCCTTGGATGTTTAAAGACTGTTACGATGCAGAGTGAGAGTTCATAATCTAAATAAAGTCAATGAACTGTCCTATCCTGCGACAGGTGGAATTTAACATGAAGTGTGTGCATTAATAATCCCTCATTTCGGTACCTGGTCCAGACATCCTCGTAGGTGACAGAATAAGACAAAAATCGATCATTTCAGAGCTTCAGAAGAAAAGTCTTGCAGAGGAGCACAGTAATTATTCTATCCACGGCCACAGAGTTGAAGTAAGGACGAGTTTACAACAGACCTGCACATTAGGATTGGTCTTCCTCAACGATGATGAATGATATATATTGGTTTTATGATGCTATCTGTGTTGGGTGGGTGGATGCGTGGTGGCCTAGGACAAGGTAATGATGTTATACTGAATGATTATGAGACGACCGCTTCAGAGCTCGTCTCACAGAGGATCAGTCACAGATCCATGTCTTTTTAGTCCCAATCTACTGTAACACACTATATCTAGACTCCATCTCTCTCACTCTTTCTCTTTCACTCTTTCTCTCTCTGTACCTCTCACTCGTGTATATCTAGTCTATCTCTCTCACTTTTCCTCTTTCCCGGTCTTGCTTTCTCTATCTTCTATCCTTCTCTCTGTCAGTCTTTCCTCCTCTATTATTTCCTTCTCGGTCTCTCTTGCTTTGTCTCTCGCGTCAATTCCTCTCACTTATTCCATTAGAGATCTTCAGCACAGGTCAATGAGCTGATGTGTGTCTGGGGTGGGACCAGAGCAGGCTGTTGGGTGGTAGACTTGCTCAATTCTCTCATGAACACCGCCCCTATACATCAACATTCCTTTGTTTTGAAAGTGCATAGTGATTCTCTGAATGGAGATGAATTACCAAAGGTGATCTTCAACTAAGACCCTGGCCTATCCCAGCGGGCAAAAGTGGTTGTGATTAAGTTATTTCAACCTGCTTTAACCGGTAGGATCTGATTGCTTTTGGGCGTTCTATTGTTACTGGGGGTGGAAGCATGGTTTCGGGGCTTGGGGGGAGGGGCTCGTTTTCAGTGGATGGAAACTTGTTTTCTGGGGGACTCTCTGAATTCCACACTCATCTCTGTCCAAACAGAACCACTCACCTATGTACACTGTCAAATTGCAACCAACACCACACCCACACAAAGAGGAAATGTTCCAACTTAAAAGCAAACCAAGTTTAAAGAAACTATCTGATCTCTGATAGTCTGCTGCTCAAAATGGCATCAGCCAAGTCAGTTCGAGAACTAGTGTCAAGGAATGATGTCACCAGTCAGAAGACAAGGCCTGAACCCAAGACCAGAGAGGAGAATTTCTGAATTGAATTCAACCTGTGAACTGAAAACCCCACAGGAAGCAGAATTTGAATTGAATTTAAATGACAGGAAGTAGAATTGAATTATAAACCAATTCAAAGACATTCAAATGAGACATAAAACATGAACATTGCATTCTTTTAAAACATATTTTAACATAACCACCTGCCACTTATCACTGCAAACATGTAATGAGATGGTAAGTTGTTCCAAAGAATTTATAGTTTGTTTCCTTCCATTTTGAAATGCTTGATGTAATGCGTTCTGGTCTAATCTATTTTTCTAATACTTAAAAGGGTAGCAGGGCTGCCAACTTGTGAAGAAAGCTTGGTGTGAGATTTGCTATGTGAATTTCATTACCCCCTGGCACAGCCCCTAGATGGGGGACTGGGGGTCCTCCCCCATGAACATTTTACTTTTTTAAAGCTAATTTCCTGAAATTGTGTTTATTTCTTAGGCCTATGACCAGGGTGTAAAATGTAAAAAATTAAACCACAGGTCAGGTGTCTTCAGGATGCTTTGAACATCAATTGAACACTCAAAATGTGACGACTTTGTTACTTTTATATTTTGGGGGGGATGAAATGTAAACTATGCTAATATTGTTTTTAAAATATTTTTTAGGTGGTTTGACATTTTATTCAGACAGTAATTCAATGAGAAAGGGAGACAGAGAAATGCTAGAAACAGTGGGAAGGTTGGAAGCAGGGATTGATCTGTGTTCTCAGGCAGAAAGTTGTATGCGACACATCCCGGGGAGTGTTACCACAACAAAAATAACACAAAATGCACATCACATTCATATTCTTATTATCTCATGTCGCTCTTGCTGCTAGTGATTCTCTGATCCACCTCTACGCAGACGATACCATTCTGTCTACATCTGGCCCTTCTTTTGACACTGTGTTAACAAACCTCCAAACGAGCTTCAATGCCATACAACACTCCTTCCGTGCCCCCCAACTGCTCTTAAATGCTAGTAAAACTAAATGCATGCTCTTCAACCGATCGCAGCCCGCACCCGCCCTCCCGACTAGCATCACTACTCTGGACGGTTCTGACTAAGAATATGTGGACAACTACAAATACCTAGGTGTCTGGTTAGACTGTAAACTCTCCTTCCAGACTCACATTAAGCAWCTCCAATCCAAAATTAAATCTAGAATCGGCWTCCTATTTCGCAAKAAAGCKTCCTTCACTCATGCTGCCAAACATACCCTCGTAAAACTGACTATCRTACRGATCCTTGACTTCGGCGATYTCATTTACAAAATAGCCTCRAACACTCTACTCAGCAAATTGGATGTAGTCTATCACAGTGGCATCCGTTTTGTCACCAAAGCCCCATATACTACCCACCACTGCGACCTGTATGCTCTCGTTGTCTGGCCCTCGCTACATATCGGTCGCCAAACCCACTGGCTCCAGGTCATCTATAAGTATTTTCTAGGTACAGCCCCACCTTATCTCAGCTCACTGGTCACCATCGCAGCACCCACCCATAGCACGCGCTCCAGCAGGTATATTTCACTGGTCATCCCCAAAGCCAACATTTCTTTTGGCCGCCTTTCCTTCCAGTTCTCTGCTGCCAATGACTGGAACGAATTGCAAAAGTCACTGAAGCTGGAGACTTATATCTCCCTCACTAACTATAAGCATCAGCTGTCAGAGCAGCTTACCGATCACTGCACCTGTACACAGCCCACCTGTAAATAGCCCACCTAACTACCGCATCCCCATATTGTTATTTATTTTGCTCCTTTGCACCCCAGTATCTCTACTTGCACATCATCATCTGCACATCTATCACTCCAGTGTTAATGCTAAATTGTAATTATTTCGCCACTATGGCCTATTTATTGCCTTACCTGCCTAATCTTACTACATTTGCACACACTGTATATAGACTTTTCTATTGTGTTAATGACTGTACGTTTGTCTATCCCATGTGTAACTCTGTGTTGTTGTTTTGTCGCACTGCTTTGCTTTATCTTGGCCAGGACGCAGTTGTAAATGAGAACTTGTTCTCAACTGGCCTACCTGGTTAAATAAAGTATTTTTTATGTTGTATTCTATAACCATTTGAAGAGAAACAAGTTATTGTGTTTGTTAAGATTCGATTCTCATTGAAATTTCAGGCCTGACTCTAAGTTCGGGAACCACTATAACCTCTCTCTCTGTTTGCTTCCTCTCTCTGTGTCTCCTCTGCGTCTCCTCTGAATCTGCCTCAGCCTCACCACACTGTCTGTTATTCATTTGGATAAGATTAAAGATTCTCTCAGGGGACCCTATATAAACTTTAGAGGACCCCACATGGGTCCCTAACCTCAAGTTTGGGAACCACTGTACTACTAACCTTTCTTTGCTTGCATCCTCTCTGGCTCCTTTGCCTCCTGCATTTCAGCCTGCCTCACCACTCTCTGTCTCACTACTCTCTGTAAAGCAAAGTTATTTTGTTATGAGAACTTAAGTTACCTTACCTTTTGTTAAGATTATAGTTTGTCTAATTTCATTCAACTGCTCCTGCTGAGGTCAGGCTCCTTGTAACGTTAGCTTTTAACTTCATCCTTCTAGCCAGCTAGTTATAGCTAGCTGGCTAACAGTAGCCAGAGCCCTTGAACTAGCTAGCTAGCCATCTGACTGAAATATCATCGACTATTTACCAGATTTTATTTATTTTATTTATTAGGATCCCCATTAGCCGACGCCAACGGTGACAGCTAGTCTTACTGGGGTCCGACACATAACGAAAAACACATTACAGACAAAATACTTTACAATTTACATACATTTAAAAACGTTAACATGGGGTCTGTCTCTTGTGCATCTATCAGTTACACATACATGTCAGTACATACACACAACAAGTAGGTCACATGGGGGAGAGGCTTTGTGCGGTGAGGTGTTGCTTTGTTTGTTTTATGAAACCAGGTTTACTGTTCASTTGCACCATATAAGACGGAAGGGAGTTCCATGCATTCATGGCTCTGTATAATACTGTACATTTCCTTGAATTTGTTCTGGACCTGGGGACTGTGAACGACCCCTGGTGGCATGTCTGGTGGGGTACGTGTGTGTGTCAGTGCTGTGTGTAAATTGACTATGCAAACAATTAGGAATTTCCAACACATTATTTCTTATAAAAACAAGAAGTGACACAATCAGTCTTTCCTCAACTCTTAGCCAAGAGAAACTGGCATACATAGTATTAATATTAGCCCTCTGATTACAATGAAGAGAAAGACGTTCCGCTTGGTTCGGGGCCAGCTGCAGCTTAACTAGGTCTTTCTTTGCAGCACTTGACCATATGACTGGACATTAATCAAGATAAGATAAAACTAGACCCTGCAGGACTTTCTTTGTTGAGTGTGGTGTCAAAAACAAGAGCATCTCTTTACTCCCCATCTTTACAACCATTGAATCTATATGTTTTAACCATGACAGTTTACAATCACAGGCAACACCAAGTAATTTAGTCTCCACAACTTGTTCACCAGCCACACCATTACTTACCAGATTTAGCTGAGGTCTAGAACTCAGGCAATGATTTGTACCAAATACAATGCTCTTAGTTTTAGAGATGTTCAGGACCAGTTTATTACTGGCCACCCATTACAAAACAGACTGCAAATCTTTGTTAAGGGTTTCAGTGACTTCATTAGCTGTGGTTGCTGATGCATATACAGTATTGTTGAATCATCAGCATACATGGACAAACATGCTTTGTTTCATGCCAGTGACAGGTCATTGGTAAAAATAGAAAAGAGTAGAGGGCCTACAGAGCTGCCCTGCGGTACACCACACTTTACACACAGTGAAGCAGCTTCCATTAAAGAAAACCCTCTGAGTTATATTAGGTAGATAGCTCTGAATCCACAATATGACAGAGGTTGAAAAGCCATAAAACATATGTTTTCTCAACAACAGGTTATGGTCAATAATATCAAACGCTGTACTGAAATCTAACAGTACAGCTCCCACAATCTTATTATTATCAATGTCTTTCAACCAATCATTAGTCATTTYTGTCAGTGTAGTACATGTTGAGTGCCCTTCTCTATAAGTATACTGAAAGTCCGTTGTTAATTTGTTTACAGAGAAATAGAATTGTATTTGGTCAAACACAATTTTTTCCAACAGTTTGCTAAGAGCTGGCAGCAAGCTAATAGGTCTGCTGTTAGAACCAGTAAAGCCGCTTTACCACTCTTGGGTAGCGGAATGACTTTGGCTTCCCTCCAGGGCTGAGGACAAAGACTTTCCTCTAGGCTCTGTTTAAAGATATGACAGATAGGAGTGGCTATAGACTCATCTACCATCCTCAGTAGCTTTCCATCTAAGTTGTCAATGCCAGGAGGTTTTTCATTATTGATCGATAACAATAATTTTTCCACCTCTCCCACGCTAATTTTACAAAATTCAAACTTACAATGAGTACAATGGCTCACTGTTCGTTGTTGGCATTTCCTGCCTAAGTTTGCCCACTTTGCCAATGAAGTAATCATTAAAATAACTGGCAACATCAAATGGTTTTTGTGATGAATAAACCATCTGAAATCAATGAAAGATGGAGTTGAATTTGTCTTTCTGCCAATAATTTCATGTAAAGTACTCAAAAGTTTTTTCCATCATTCTTTCCATCATTGATCTTGGCTTCATAATACAGTTTCTTATTCTTTTTGTTGAGTTTAGTCACACAATTTATCAATTTGCAGTAAGTCAGCCAGTCAGATGTGCAGCCAGACTTATTAGCCACTCCTTTTGGCCCATCTCTTTCAACCATACAGTTTTTAAATTCTTCATCAATCCATGGAAATTTAACAGTTCTAACAGTCAGTTTCTTAATTAACAGATGCATGTTTATCAATAATTGGAAGAAGCAATTTCATAAATTCATCAAGTGCAGCGTCTGGATGCTTCTTACTAATCACATCAGACCAACAAATATTTTAACATCATCCACATAATAGTCACAGCAAAATCTTTTGTATGATCTCATACAATATTTTAGGGACAGTTTTTGTAACTTCGGCTTTGCTGGATATAGCCACTATTGTGATCACTGCATCCAATGGGTACAGATTTAGAACAAAGTTCTCCATTAGTCAAATGTGATCAATATATGTGGATGATCGTGTCCCTGTAGTGTTTGTAAACACCCTGATAGGTTTTAATAACCTGAACAAGATTACAGGCACTGGTTACAGTGAGAAGCTTCCTCTTGAGCGGACAGCTTGATGAAAACCAGTCAATATTCAGGTCCCCAAGAAAGTAGACCTCTCTGTTTACATCACATACACTATCAAGCATTTCACACATATTATTTAGATACTGACTGTTAGCACTTTGTGGCATATGTCAACACCCCAAAAGAAAAGGCTTTAGATGTGCCAGGTGAACCTGCAACCACAACACTTAAATAACACTTGACATAAGATCTTCTCTAAGCATTACAGGGATATGGCTCTGAATATATACAGTAACACCTCCCCCATAAGCATTCCTGTCCCTACTATAGATGTTATATCCTTGTATTGCTACTGCTGTATCATCAGAGGAATTATCTAAGTGAGTCTCAGAAATACCTAATATATGAATGTTATCTGATGTTAGCAAGTTATTGATTTCATGAACCTTATTTCTAAGGCTACATATATTAATATGGGCTATTTTCAGCCCTTTCCTGGGTAGCTTATCAGAGATGGACATAATATGGAAAAGATCAAACAAAGCAAGAGAAAAAATATATACATTCAGCAGTCCATTAATCAGTTGGTGTGTGTAACTGTGTGTGCGTTTTTTTATTTTTTTATTTCACCTTTATTTAACCAGGTAGGCTAGTTGAGAACAAGTTCTCATTTACAACTGAGACCTGGCCAAGATAAAGCAAAGCAGTTCGACACATACAACAACACTGAGTTACACATGGAATAAACAAACATACAATCAATAATACAGTAGGAAAATCTATATACAGCATGTGCAAATGAGGTAGGATAAGAGAGGTAAGGCAATAAATAGGCCATGGTGGCAAAGTAATTACAATATAGCAATTAGACACTGGAATGGTAGGACGTGCAGAGGATGAATGTGCAAGTTTTGATACTGGGGTGCAAAGGAGCCAGATAAATAAATAAATAAATAGAGTATGGGGATGAGGTAGATTGAATGGGCTATTTACAGATGGGCTATGTACAGGTGCAGTGATCTGTGAGCTGCTCTGATAGCTGGTGCTTAAAGCTAGTGAGGGAGGTAAGAGTCTCCAGCTTCAGAGATTTTTGCAGTTCGTTCCAGCCATTGGCAGCAGAGAACTGGAAGGAAAGGAAGCCAAAGGAAGAATTGTCTTTGGGGGTGACCAGTGAGATATACCTGCTGGAGCGCGTGCTACGGGTGGGTGCTGCGGAGTTGAAGCTACGAACCCATAGGCTTGGCTCTCTCATCCCTTCCAGGTTTTTGGGAGGGAGTGTGGACAATGAGCCTGTCATAGCGGATATAAGTAATGTCCCCACGCACTCTGGCAGCTTTCATGGCTGGGATAAGTTCTTTCCTAATCTGGCACACAGCTTCAGGATAGTCRTTGTTGAGGAAGATGTACGTTCATTCCTCTCAAGTTCTTGGCTCTTTCCAGAACAGCTACCTTATCCTTGAACCTTGACCACTATCGGCCTGGGCCTGTCACCTGGGCCGGTGGTGGGTTTTCCAGTCCTGTGGGTGCGCTCCACCTCAATCTTCCTGTGGTCCATCTTCAGTTTCTCCAAGATCATTTCCCTCACATTGTCCTAAGACTCTGTCCAGGTCTCATGTGGAGTTTCTGCAATTCTGTCCACAACCTTGATTTCCGCCTTGATTGTCCCTCGAGATTATCAGATTCTTCTGTCATTATTATCATAGATCCACATACAGAACTGATATCCTTTCTCAATGTCCTCTCTCAATGACTTACAGATTGCTGTTAACTTGCCGTTCTCATGTTTAACTCATCGAGTTGACCCTGGGAGAACTGCAAACTGTTCTTCAGGTCCTGGACCTATCTAGTCAGGTCGTCCATTCTTTTATTAGATGACCACCAGTATTTGGACACAACACTTGAAYCAATTTTCTTGTTGCTGTAACAACTGCTTTTAGAACTATTTTTGTTTGTTTAAAAGATCCTTCACCTGTGATAGAGAGACACCACTGTCCTCAACGGTACTCCCGCCGGCCTTGGTCTTTGTCATGGTAGCAACGTACATTAGGTTACGCTGTTACTCCTCGCAGTTCCGGACATGGTAGGTCACAGGGAAGATAGGAAACAACAAACAGCAGGGATCTAGACAGCCACAAGCCCGGGACAATCCMCAGTCCCAGCCACAATGGCTAACAGCTTCGGGGCTGCGTTCAAGCCTTCAAGAAAACCCTGTTAGCTTGATAGGCAACTAGCTAGCAGTTGGGCTAGCTGCTACGCCAAGCAGTTTCTCAGACACGGCCTTGGTCGGCAGGATCACTGGACAGATAGTAGTGGTCCCAGCAACAAATATCAACCGCATTGCAGGATCCAAACTCAAAAGGCAGCCAGCTTGTAAACAAACTTTTTCAAGACTTCCAAAACATTCCAAAACAGCAAACTTTCCAAAACAACAAACCAAGCACTACCTCATTTCGCATTCAACAGTGAAGTGTTGTGCATATATGCTTGTACTCTCTGAGAGTCGTGTTTTTTCTGTTTGGGTGTGGTCTGTTGACAAGGCAGGGTTCGAGGGACGTTAAAATAATTGCCTTATGTCCGGAATCTTGCAAAGCCACTGTCAGCGGATTCCACTTGCCAGCATTGGTCTGACCTGAGGTAGTTTGTTCAACATCTCGGCCTGAGCGGTGGGCGGTGTTTGCTGTTGGACAGTGGTGAATGAATATTCTGATAACCAGGCAAATCCAGGAGGAACAGGCAAACATAATGAGTATACCTGAATCCTGATTGCACTCGTTAGCAGAGGCAGATTAGAACTCAGATCAAGAATATTAGAGTTCTGAACGTTGATCAATATGAGGCGTTCAACGCTGGGAACGCAATAATAAGTGGGTAAATAAAATAAAATAAAATGGTGACTAAAAGCTATTTCACGAATAAAAAGGTGCGTAAATGGTGGTTACCCTCCACTACATCCCTGAACTAGACCAATCATATGTTTCAATGTGACACAGATCACTGTGCTGTGGCAAAACGGGACAATGATAGTGATGTTAAATTTCAGGCACAGATGCTCCGATTTCAAAACGATTTGGAGCACAGTTGAACAGTTAACGCGCTGACTATACAATGGACTAATTTGAAAAATGAAACCCATACTTTTCAGTATTTAATGCTCTAAATTGCAGAGCATTTAATAAACCAAACACATTTTCCTGTGATGTTGAGGCTGAGCAAGACCTTCGATAGGCTAGTAGACTGCGGAAATAATCGTGGAGTTAATCATTGTTATAGCCTAGATCACTTTARATAATCTGGACCGTTGCTTTTCCTATGGATAAGAAAACAAGTGGTAGCATATGCTTTTTGTCTGTCTCTATAACAAGGGTTAGGTCTATATCCTCACATACCCCCTCAATTCGAACCCTGCTTTTAACCATAAGACATCTCCACAGACATGTGTAGCCTAATGATTGTGTGGTGACTGTAATTGTGTCTGTTAATCCGGTAAACTGGGAAGTGGGTGGAAAATGAGGTCAAATCATGACATCAGTGATTTTCAGGTCAGAGAAAGATGCTGGATTGGAATTCCGAATTGGATGACCGTTCAAAACTAAACAAAATCCAGGCAGCTCGTTTTTTTCAGAGTTCCCAGTTGTCTTGAACACACTGAAGTCGGAAGTCAGAGTTGTTTTGAATGCGCCACTAGAGACCTAGGCTACCTCTTGTTTCTGAATAGGGCTACCGCCAACAAAGAAGCCCTTGTGTCTGTATTGATATGAGAAATAGGAATATCTACACAGTAATGGTGACTGGCTGCGATATCAACTAGCCTAATAAGTTTTGTATTGAGGTGATAGCACTATTTTAGCTAAATCGACAAATGAAATTAATTAGATTACTCTGGCAATGAAAAATATTTTTTGAAAAATCATGAACATGTAGACGTTTGTCAGCCGTTCATGGTGAGATCTTTAATAATAAACTAAACAGACACTTAAACTTACACGTGCCGTGTAACACATGTAGACATTTTTAAGGCGTTCATGGTAAGATCATTCATAATAAACTTACACGCAAACTGACACGCGACGTGAACACTACGTCTATGTGATATGTGCGTGTCACGTGACGTGAACGTGTCATGTGACGTGAACGCGTCAGCAGTTTGACGCCTTAGAAGCAAACTTGTCTCCATTGACAGTCCATATGAATTCATAGTGGTATTTTATGGCGCTAGGAAGACATTAGGTGACTTTGTGAGCGGTATCAGTAGTTCACAAGGCTTAATTCTGGCATGAATCACCCCCCATACATTCTTGATACACACAGGAAAATGTTTAGCATGACAAGAGAAAACAGCAGGGTCACAGTTCTTCGTCATAGTTCTTGACACATTCATACCAGTGCGCCTGGCACTTACTACCATACCCCGTTCAAAGGCCTTCCCATTCACAGTCTTCCCCATTCACCATCTGAATGCCACGCATATGCAATCCATATCAATAAGGGATCATAGCTTTCACCTGGATACGCCTGGTCAGTCTATGTCATGTCTATGCAATGGAAGCATTTCGCTACACCCGCAATAACATCTGCTAAACATGTGTTTGTGACCAATTAAAAATGTGATTTGAAAGAGCAGGTGTTCCTAATGTTTTGTACACTCAGTGTATATACAGTATATATACAGGGATCGGAACTTAAGGATTTTGGGCACTGTCTTATATAAAGGGATCAGCAGGAAAGGAGCAGGTCATAAGTATTGGTTTGGAGACCGTGATTGGACCTGGAGTCCGATCACACTTGGTGGTCTTTTTCTGGCACAATAATAAACTGACTGTCACATGTGTCCCCTGCTCCTCCAGAGTAGGAGTGTACCTGAACTATAGGGCAGGAACTCTGTCCTTCTACAGCGTCTCTGACACAATGACCCTCCTCCACAGAGTCCAGTCCACATTCAGTCAGCCCCTCTATGCTGAGTTCTGTGTTAATGATGGATCTTCTGGGAAGATACTGACACAAACACAGTGATGAACTTCAATAATAATACAGGCATGCTGTTCAAGGATTTCAAGTTGAATTTAAAATCCTTGAATCAATTCATTTGAATATGAAGAGTTTCATTCCAAAACGCTATATATCCATTTTCTGAAATGTTGGTAAATTAGCTTTTATTGTTTAAAGAACTTATGAAAGATATTTGTGTGTTTTTTCACAAACTAATCATTGTATGCAGCTGGTTTCATTTCAGAGAGACAAATTTGTTGTTGCAAAATGTTATAATACGTAGTAATGCATAGTACTGCTAGGTTTTACACAGTCAAATGTGACAAATTGTCACGACTTCCGCGGAAGTCGGTCCCTCTCCTTGTTCGGGCGACGTTCGGCGGTCGACGTCACCGGTCTTCTAGCCATCGCCGCTCCACCTTTCATTTTCCATTTGTTTTGTCTTGTTTTCCCGCACACCTGGTTCACATTCCCTCATCAGACTAAATGTATATTACCCTCTGTTTCCCCCAGGTCTGTGTGTGGAATTGTTCTTTGTGTAAGGTGTTACGCTACAGGCTGGCTTGCACTAGGTTTGTTTCAAACCTAGGTTTGTTTGTTTTGTTTAATCCGGTTCATGTTACCGTGGTTGTGCTTTGTGCTGCCTCGCCTGTGCCTTTGGGCCAGGGTGTATATTAAAGTTCTCCTGTTATCACCCATCTCTGCTCTCCTGCGCCTGACTTCCCGGCAACCAGTCACTCACCCCGTTACACAAATACCTTCTTTTTTTTATAAACTACTGTACAAATGATACATTTGTGACATCACTTTTTTTTTATAAAAAAAATGAATAAACACAGTAATATGAGATCTGTATGTAAAACCTTTACATTTGACATTTTTTGTCATTTAGCAGATGTTCTTGTCCAGAATGACTTATAGTTAGTCCATTCATCTTAAGATTGCTAGGTGAAACAACCACATATCACAGTCAACTATACCGGATACTAATATTCTATTCCAGCTAAACAATGGATATATAGAATTTTGCAACAAAACCTACTTTAATACACATCTAAAATCTATGAGTTCACAATCTGAGAACAGTAATATTTTACACACACAATAAGAAATGATTTCTATTGAAAAAAACACGTGAAAAATTGCTGGACATAGCGTTTTGGAAATTAACTCTTCATATGTTACCAACTTAAACTTAAATGTGAATATGAATAATCAAGAGTGTCTTGTCCCTGTGAATTCTTTAAAAAGGGTTTTTATATAAAAACTCTTAAGAGTCCACCATGTCTTCCACAGTCAGCATTAGCCCTCAATCAGAGAGGAAGATAGGCATGTGCAGTTAATGGTTATATTGGAGCAGCGATTGGATTGTACAGGGTAGATATACTTTATTTGTTGACTGTGATCACTATCACAGTCTAATAATTATTGGATCAATCACTGTGTGTGGTGTAGTAGGAGTTGGAGTAGAAGTAGAAGTAGGAAGAGGAGGGTATTTCCACTGAGAGGTCATTGCACTCCTCTGGATATTACTGTAGTCATGGGCCCTTTCTCCTTTCTGTTGTCGAGAGATGAACCTGCAAGTAAGCTTTTTATTATACTGTGTACATCACGTGTATCCTGTGCATATGACAAATACACTTTGATTGGATTTATTTTGATTGGATTTATTTTGATTGGATTTCCTCATCCTCCCGTCCTCTCCTCCCGTCCACTCCTGGCCTCCTTTTGAAAACATCAGAGGGGAGCAAGGAGAGGAGGTGAGGAGAAGAAACGTGGAAACAATCCTCTAGTAAGAAATTAGCCTTTGACACCCCTGGCCTACAGAAAACGCACGAACAGACCACGGCCGGGAGTACTTAGCCCCTTTGAACAGGGTGCCAGCCGTAATTTGAATGTAGAAATTAGCAATAATGAAGGCTATCAGTCGCCCACTGGCAGGTGATCCCTATACACACCACACCGACAGTGAATGAACGAACGGCAAATGAACGCCCCCCTACTGTACAGGCCGACAATCGGTCTGGTGAGTTTTCTCCTTAAAACTAGCTCTACCACAGACAGCGATGGATTCTCATTGAGCTCAAGCCACAGCTGTTACAGCCCTCGAACAAAGGTACGTACAGTAAGTCCAAGGAGACAGATAGGCCTAACACTTGAGCTTTGGCAGTGGAAGTTTTTTCATTATTCACCTTATGAATGGGTTGTCATTGCAAGTGAGAACTTGCTCTRTTAAAATAAATGCATCCCGCTCTCTCATTCACATGTATAGAAGTGAGTAATTGACTTTCTTTCGCCCTTATTTTCCTTTGAATGGCAAGGAATAGAGTCGTGTATCTTTCATTCTGTCTTCCAGGCAGTTTGGAGACATTAGCATCTCTAGCCTTACCCCCAGGCTTCATGCAATAGATTCATGGATCAGTATCATACCGCTAAATAATGCAGCCATAATGATTATTACCCTTAGCTTGTTCCTGTTCTCAGTTAATAAAGACCTTGTGATAATCCACACTTTGACTCCATTATGGTTATGGATATGGAGGTGTGTGTGTGGGTGTACATGATGAGCATGTGTGTAGAGATGTATGTCTATGTAGCAGAAGTGAGTCGTGATAAGGTTGCCTTTCCTGTGACTTCAAAATCAGTGTCACCCTCAGAATTTCCACTTGGCCTATTGGTTAGGACTTTGGTTTCTCCCATTGGAGGCCGGAGTTCAGATCACAACTGTGCCATCTACTTAAACTCTACAGTAGAGAAGCGTGTTTGCCCGTCTGTGTGTCCTGGACTCTCTCTCGTTCTTTCCATCTCACTCGCCAGTGAGCTATATCATTTGAGTTTCATCATTATTATTCTCTCAGTAGTGTGAATGAATGTAAATCACAGTTTGATCAGACCAGCTTTTAGAATCGTACATTTTGTACATTTTATCCTTGGACGAGAATTGAGTCACTATTGTCCGCCCTGGTAAATAAAGGAGAAAAAAATTGAATCAGGTGAGAGCACTACCGGTAGGATAAACTAATTCCAGATGGTGGTTTGATGGTTTGAAGAACCTCCTTCGGGCCCCTCTGACAGCAGCGGTAGCCACTGCGCTAATGTACAAGTCATCAGATATTGTTGCGTAATCATGATTACCAGATCTGTTGGGTATACTGTACACACCCAGCTATTACCATTTCCTCAGCATAGATCAATCTGAAAATGGAATATGGTCTCAATATGTTGACGTTTCCTTTCCTCCTTTGTATTGTTGTGGCCTTGCTCCTGACACCACCCCCCCCCCCCCACACACACACACACACTTATTTCTTCTTCTCCTTCTTAATCTTCTTATTATTCATCCTTCTCTCACACTCTCTCTCTCTCATCCCCCTCTATCTCACTCCCTCTCTCTTTTATTGCTCTCTCTCTCTTGTCACTGTCTTTCTTTGTCTCTCTCTCTATGCCTCTCTCTCTCGCTCTCAATCTCTCTTTCTCTCTCTCACTTTCTCTCTCTCAATTCAGTTCAAAGGGCTTTATTGGCATGGGAAACATATGTTTACATTGCCAAAGCAAGTGAAATAGATAATAAACGAAAGTGAAATAAACAATAAAAAACAGTAAACAGTAAACATTACACTCACAAGTTTCAAATGAATAGACACATTTCAAATGTCATATTATGGCTATGTACAGTGTTATAATGATGTGCAAATAATTAAAGTACAAAGGGGAAAATAAATAAACATAAATATAGGTTGTATTTACAATGGTGTTTGTTCTTCACTGGTTGCCCTTTTCTTGTGACAACAGGTCACAAATCTTGCTGCTGTGATGGCACACTGTGGTATTTCACCCAATAAAAATGGGAGTTTATCAATACTGCACATTGACTCTGTACCTGTACCCCCTGTATATAGCCCTGCTATTGTTATTTACTGCTGCTCTTAAATTAATTGTTATTTTTATCTCTTACTTTTACAACAACAACAACAAATCTAGGTATTTTCTTAAAACTGCATTGTTGGTTAAGGGCTTGTAAGTAAGCATTTCACTGTAAGGTCTATAACCTGTTGTATTTGGCGCGTGTGACAAATACAATTTGATTTGATTTAAAGTAACACTCATTGGCATAAAATAACCCCAGTGTTGGTATTAATAACCAGAGTTGAACCAAAACCACGCCCATCATAAACATATTTCCCAGCATGCTCTATTGCAYGTTGATTTGTTTTTAAATGGTCTCAATATCTATATTTTTMRATGTAAATTGATTGATTAATTAATGCTATGCTTCTCAAATATAATTTACATTAATTTTCTAAACTWATCCAACATGTTACTTTGATATATTGTACCCGTTACTGAAACAGTTGTTCCAGTTAGATGTTTGTGTAGTCTCATCTTTTATACTTCTCAACCCTGGCAGTCAATCTGAATGCAGGTTGTGGATGAGCTTTCTTTCTTTCTTTTTTTTTAGAAAGTTGGATATCCCCACTCCAACTGGATTTACACCTCACGTTGCAAGCCAGCATAATGTGACATGTTGTTTGGATAACCCTAGCATGTTTTTTTTTTAAATTCACTTTCATTCTGGGTTGGGTTGACCAAGCAGCTGYGTCTTTTTTTCATGTAATCCATAGGTTATTTTCAGGAGGTTTGGCTTTTAGATAATTATTTTTTGCTGTCTGTGAGAGTAAATGTCAATCATGTTAAGTTTGTACGCTGCAATTAAACATTTTCCTTTCATATTATTTCACGTTACATAATTAAAAATCATCAATATTATTATTTACATATTMCAACAAAGTGGTTACTATCCCATTGGGGATATCACATTCATACACTTCTGTAAGCTTCATTAAAGCTASGAAAGTGTCAGTGTTCAACCATAACATGTGATAACAATTCAACAGCACAGATTAACTGGAATGACATTTACTCTCATGGCTGGCCAAAAATAACTTCCTGAAAGCCACGCCCCTACTAAGCCAAGCCTCCAGTCTTCTGATCTGACCCGCTGGGTCATATCTCAATAACCCAGCATCAACAAACCAACTGTTTATTTACTTATTTTTCTACAACCCAACTAAGTGACCCAATGCCTGCAACCCAGCAGTTGGGTCACCCAAACAACCCATTATTTTTTAGATTGAAAGCCCTCAAAATAAGGCCGTATGAAATACATATTGTATTGTGTTAGATAATCACATTTTAATGATAACATATTAATTTAGGATTGCACTCGGTGAAGTCCATAGGACTGAAAATGGATGTATGCAACTAACAAATTCAGTCATGGGAGCTAATGTTACAATTCACTCGTAAGGCAAAGCATTCTTGGAAATGTGCAAATTCAACACTGTCTATACAGGTCCGCACTTTCAGTTTTAATTTAACACTGGGGAATTTGCTGTGTGTCTTTCATCCTCTCCATCTTCTTCCAGAATCCTGTGTCTTCATCAACTTCTCTCGTTCCTTCCATTTGTCCTTGCTGTAAAAGGCACAGCTTAAGGGCTTTCTGAAAATATCTTCCTCCATGCCAAGACACAGGTTGTCCTCTATAGCCACAAAGCCTGAAGTGGAATTTGACAAGAGACACATCTCCGAGAGCTAGAGAGAAATTACTTTTCCCCTTTAAGTGAAAATGAAGCACCACTCGACTCCATAGAGCCTTGTCCTTTGTTCTAAAAATGACCTTTCTCTCTCAATTCAATTCAGTTCAATTTAAGGGCTTTATTGGCATGGGAAACATATGTTAACATTACCAAAGCAAGTGAAGTAGATAATAAACTAAAGTGCAATAAACAATAAAAATTWACAGTAAACATTACACTCACAAACGTTCTAAAAGAATAAAGACATTTCAAATGTCATATTATGTGCAAATAGTTAAACTACAAYAGGGAAGATAAAAAACATAAATATGGGTTGTATTTACAATGGTGTTTGTTCTTCACTGTTTGCCCTTTTCTWGTGGCAACAGGTCACACATCTTGCTGCTGTGATGGCACACTGGGGTTTTTCACCCAACAGATGTGGGAGTTTATCGAAATTGGGTTTGTTTTCAAATTCTTTGTGGGTCTGTGTAATCTAAGGGAAATATGTGTCTCTAATATAGTCATACATTTGGCAGGAGGTTAGGAAGTGCAGCTCAATTTCCACCTCATTTTGTGGGCAGTGTGCACATAGCCTGTCTTCTCTTGAGAGCCAGGTCTGTCTTCGGTTTGGGTKAGTCACACTGGTCAGGTATTCTGCCACTGTGTACTCTCTGTTTAGGGCCAAATAGCATTCTAGTTTGCYCAGTTTTTTTGTTAATTCTTTCCAATGTGTCAGGTAATTATCTTTTTGTTTTCTCATGATTTGGTTGGGTCTAATTGTGTTGCTGTCTTGGGGCTCTGTGGAGTCTGTTTGTGTTTGTGAACAGAGSCCCAGGTCCAGCTTGCTTAAGGGGCTCTTCTCCAGGTAAATGTTTCTGTAGGMGTTGGCTTTGTTATGGAAGGTTTGGGAATCGCTTCCTGACCTCACAACCATAAAGGGCAATAGGTTATATAACTAATTCAAGTATTTTTAGCCAGATCCTAATTGGTATGTCAATTTTATGTTCCTTTTGATGGCATTGAAGGCCCTTCTTGCCTTGTCTCTCAGATCGTTCACAGCTTTGTGAAAGTTACCTGTGGCGCTGATATTTAGGCCGAGGTATGTATCGTTTTTTTGTGTGCTCTAGGGCAACGGTGTCTAGATGGAATTTGTATTTGTGGTCCTGGCTCTCTCTCTTTCTCATCCTCCTTCCTTCCCCTCTTCCTCCTTTCCCTCCCTCTCTTCCCTGAGGACAGGTTTCCATCTGTGAGTGGTAAATTAACCCTCCAAGTGGCTGTTTAGAGCAAGTGGAAAATGAATTAAGGTCGGTTTGCATCCATGAGCGTAATTCTAACTCATCCACTTCTTTCAGAAGGAGCTTTGTTTCAGGGCTCTGGGCCAACAGACTGGCGTCATGGGAGGAGTGGGATCGGACGGTGTTTGAGGGGCCTTGCAGTCTTGCGTGAATGCATGCATGCGTGCACGAGAGAAAAAGAGAGAAAAAGAGAGAAAAAAGAACGGACAGTGAAGAAAACTTTTGTTTTTGTCTGTGTATCTTTGGGAAGTAGAGGTACAAGTAAAGATTTATGAAGTAGGAAATGAAGATACCACACTTCCTGGAATACGTCTGATTCCCAGTAAACCCTAGCCTGTCCCTGGTTTACCTTCTGACAGTTAATAATGTGTGCTGAAGCTGCCTCTGTATACACACACGCCTAGACGCCTGTATCGTTTAAGTTCGGTGAAATTGAGCTGGTAAATCCTGCAGGCGACACAACAAACTCAGAAGCATGTATTAACGTTCTTGTGGAAGCTGATTTTTTAGTTCCACTGAGAGAAACTCAAGGGAAACCTGTATTTTCTCTATTAATTGTGGAAGATTACATATAATTATTTCTGCTGGCCTGATCATGATGCAGGGTTCCCATTTCATATGATGAGCCTCACATTATAACACAAGGACCTTTTGTAAGAAATGTGCAATAAAAATGTCATGAATTACAGAGTTTTTTCGTCAGATGTTTCCAGGGAGGAGCTGGGCAGATTGACACTCATGCACACATACACACACCTTATTCATGCACAAACACAGACACACACCTGCTCATTCATCCCATGACAAATTGAATCCTTTCATTTCATTGTTATCCATATGTTTATTCATATATTTCATGAACTCGTAAATTCCTTTGTGTGRATGTAGGCGAGGAGGCTCTTGCAAAGCTCTCCTAAGAGTCATTCTGCCTCTGACTCTCATCACTTCTCTGAAGGGGAGGAGACCTTCTGTCCTTCCGTCTGTCTGTCCATCCATGTACCGACTCCAGGGCCAGACTGGAGACTGGCCATCTGGCATTTCGAGTAAATGCCGGATAGGCTGGTCCATATTTTGTTGCACAATGATAATTATCTAGCTGATAATGGGAGCCACAAGGAAAAAAATAGGCTCGTGTGGGGGCTTTGAGAAAAACTTTTTGGACCGGTGTGGGGCCTCAAGGAAAAAAATGGTCTGGTGTGTTAGAAATGCCAGGGCCGATTTCTAGTGCCAGTCTGCCCCTGACCCACTCCTTACAGGAGATGAGACCCATGAGGGGCTGAGGATTAACACAGTGATTGCTGTAGGAGAGTCATCATGTTCAGTTGCGATGAGTTTCCAGCTCCTGGGGTTTTGAAGATGTAGCCCAAACCATTGCCAGACAGCCATTTCACTAATCTCACTAACTAAATTCTGGGAACTTTCAATACATTTCCTAGTATTCCCGAAATCCTAGATGGATGATTCCCGGAGTCAGGAGGGAATAAGCAGGAAATCCGGAATCCTCCAACCAGGATTTCTGGAAAACCAGGGAATTTATTGAAAGTTCCCAGGGATTTTGCAACACTAATTGTGTCATTTTTTTATTGTGGTCTTTTTGTCAAAATTGCTTAGATATACTAAAGAATAAAAAGTATGGGGGTTGCTATGTAGGCTGAATATCTGTCCCTCCGTTTCCTTTCATTCAAAAACATACAATGACGACAATGTCCTCTCTCTCTCTCTCTCTCTCTCTCTTCCTCCTCCTCACTTCATCCCTCTCATTATGTTAACCATTAGCACCTAGCAGTAAGTACAGTACATGGGATATTCCTAATTCCTCTTTTCACACTCTCTCTCACACCTCCCCCTCTCCAGCGTAAACCAATATCGCCTGGGCTGTATGTACTGTATACATCTGTCCCCTCAGGTGGAAAGGAAAGGAGAGTACAGGAGAAGGAGAGGATTGGAGCGGATAGGGGCATTCTTTGAAAGTGTCTTTAGTAACAAGATATTTGAGATTTGTCATTTATATTTTCAAAATTCAAAATACTTTTCTATACCATTTTTTTTTTTTACAGTTCACAATTTTGTGGCTTCCTTTCACCCTGCATTGGTATCAGAAGTCTGATGGCATTATGGTGTGATAAGAGCGTCAGCTAAATGACCAAAATGTAAACGTAAATATGAACAATTACAAGACACGCTGGGCATTATTCTATATCTGCCCCAAAACAAGGCCCTTGTTATTTTTAAAATGTACATTTACAATTTGGTCATATAGTAGAGGCTCTTCTCCAGAGTGACTCACAGTCAGGTCACTCAACTAAGGTAGATTTTTTTTTAAACATCACAGTCTTAGCAATTAAAGTTTTTTTTGTTACCATTACTGAGAATGTTGTTGTAGTTAAGGCCTCTACTTGCAAATGTATTTTGAAAATCCAAAATACTTAAAATACCTGTATTTTATCTAAATAAAATACTTAGTAAAAGTATCTATTATTTTATTTGAATCATTTGGTCTGTCAGGTATTTTGTATTTGTAACAAGATACTTTTAGATGTAGCTTTGCCCATCTCTGGTCATAACTAGGGACTGAAGGGTTTTTTCTGACCATGTCACCAAACCAGTAAAAACTCCAGGTCCTGAATAAAGCTATATCAATGAGGACAGAGAGTTTTTCCTGGTCTGACATTTTAGGTGCTTATAACTCTGAAATCCTTCCATATTGTTTGCTCTGATGAAAGGTTTAGTATAAGGCTACAGACTAAACCTTTTACTATTCAACAAACCAAATAATGTGGAATGTTTTCAGAGTTTTTCAAAGAAGCGAAGCAATGAAAGGACATGGTTGGAGTTGTTGATCAGACATCCGCCTGCATTCAACACAGTCCTCGAAGGTTCACCTYCGATCTCCCTCTTCTTCTCTCTCCCTCTTTTTCTCTCTCCCTCTCTCATTTGGAATATCTTCCTCTCTCTCTCTCTCATGCTTTATTTTTAGCTATCTCTGTCTGGAACTGAAGACATCTTGTGGCTTCTAATCTCTATCACAGTCAGACAGTATTTGTTGTTGCTATTATTGTGAAGATGAAAGTTATATTGTGTCCATAATGTCTTTTAAGATTATACTGCCTCAAAGAACGTGATATTCAAAGTCTGAGTGGCATTTCACTTAACAGCAAGTGTTTGGCAATATTGAGCCCCTTGGCATTTGAAATGGAGATTTGTAATTCAGGTTGTGTCTAGAGACAGAGTTAACCCATACTTGGACATAATTCTCAGTCTAGGGCTGTTAGAATCGATATTTGATTTGATTGAATAGATTCCCATGTGTTTGTAAAATCTGCAAGCCAATCCTTTAAAGGGCCAATCCTTAACTGAAAGAAAAGCAAAGCCGTGTCCCTGCCTCTGTTTTGATAAAAAGCTGCGGGATGGGCCTGGAGAAATGTAACCACTCAAATTCATAGACAGAGCTATGGATGCAAGTCATGACCATCCAATAAATCACAATTATAGCTCTAAGCATTGTTTGAGGGTATACAATGTTTGTTTACATTTACAAAAGAAGCTTATATTTTGGGTTCTGAAGGGGTATGACAGTTGTAGGATCTTAATTTGAGCTAGTTTGCTACAGTAGGAAATATAATCCTGCAGCAACAGGAAACGTAAATTATGTGGATTAAAATTAATGGACATTTTTACAAAAAAGGGAAAATCAAGTCTTAAATTTCAGAGTGGAAGCCTTTTTAAACCTCAAATACACTGCAAAGTTGCATTTCCATTTTTTTATCAACAAAAGACTAATCAAATTTAGATCCTACATCTGTATAAGTTATATTTTTCAAGAATCATATATACATACACATATACACAGTTTATATATAAACTCAGCAAAAAAAAGAAACGTCCTCTCACTGTCAACTGCGTTTATTTTCAGCAAATTTAACATGTATAAATATTTGTATGAACATAACAAGATTGAACAACTGAGACATGAACTGAACAAGTTCCACAGACATGTGATTAACAGAAATTGAATAATGTGTCCCTGAACAAAAGGGGGGGGGTCAAAATCAATAGTAACAGTCAGTATCTGGTGTGGCCACCAGCTGCATTAAGTACTGCAGTGCATCTTCTCCTCATGGACTGCACCGGATTTGCCAGTTCTTGCTGTGAGATGTTACCCCACTCTTCCACCAAGGCACCTGCAAGTTCCCGGACATTTCTGGGGAGAATGGCCCTAGCCCTCATCCTCTGATCCAACAGGTTCCAGACGTGCTTAATGGGATTGAGATCCGGGCTCTTCGCTGGCCATGCAGGGGGGTGATGGTCGGATTTGTGTTTTTTGTCGAAGGAATGAGCGTTACACCGAGGCCTGTACTCTGGAGCGTGATCGATTTGGAGGTGGAGGGTCCGTCATGTGTCACAGCATCATCGGACTGAGCTTGTTGTCATTGCAGGCAATCAATGCTGTGCGTTACAGGGAAGACCTCCTCCTCCCTCATGTGGTACCCTTCCTGCAGGTTGATCCTGACCCTCCAGCATGACAATGCCACCAGCCATACTGTTCGTTCTTGTGCGTGATTTCCTGCAAGACAGGAATGTAAGTGTTCTGCCACTGGCG